>NC_091952.1:225483794-225783794 GCF_031021105.1 Erythrolamprus reginae
AAACAGTTGGAAAGAGTGACTTTGGCTTTAGCAGTTTGTTACTTGATCAAAGAGAAAATAATCAAGTTTCAGTTTATCAGAAATTTTCATGCCATATTTTTTTGAAAAGGAGCCCAAATCCAGCAATGGGCTCCTACAGGTAACCCTAATCCAAACCCTTGATGTGAGTGACGTCAAGTTGGCCACCTTTAAGCCAGTTACATGACGTTTAAGCTACCCATTACATGATCGTCAAGCCACTCCTACCTGGTCACATGGCCAGCAAACCACACCCACAAAATAAGCCACATCCCCAGTGTGTTAGTAAAAAAAAAAATCAGCCCTTCACTGCCCGAGTCCATGATTAGAAAATAATCCAGTTGGTTCAAGAGCACTTGGTTTTATCTATGATCAAATCCTAGTTCTGAACTTGAAATTTGAATTGAATGAAGGTAAAAAAAAAATGAAATTATCTCACTGACTGTCATTTTAATGATTGCTGTTCTTCAAATTCCTTATTGAGACTCTTTCCACAACTGCTACCCTTGCAATGTACTTTACACATTTGGAATACTGTGTTCAGTTCTGGAGACCTCACCTAGAAAAAGATATTGACAAAATTGAACGGGTCCAAAGACGGGCTACAAGAATGGTGGAAGGTCTTAAGCATAAAACGTATCAGGAAAGACTTAATGAACTCAATCTGTATAGTCTGGAGGACAGAAGGAAAAGGGGGGACATGATTGAAACATTTAAATATGTTAAAGGGTTAAATAAGGTCCAGGAGGGAAGTGTTTTTAATAGGAAAGTGAACACAAGAACAAGGGGACACAATCTGAAGTTAGTTGGGGGAAAGATCAAAAGCAACGTGAGAAAATATTATTTCACTGAAAGAGTAGTAGATCCTTGGAACAAACTTCCAGCAGACGTGGTTGGTAAATCCACAGTAACTGAATTTAAACATGCCTGGGATAAACATCCATCCATCCTAAGATAAAATACAGGAAATAGTATAAGGGCAGACTAGATGGACCATGAGGTCTTTTTCTGCCATCAGTCTTCTATGTTTCTATGTTTCTATTTAGTTTTCATGTTGCAGCATGACAAAATGTTCTCCCCATTTCCCTTTCTTTTCTTGTCTGGTTTTCTCTCTATTCTACAATATGCCATTCAGAGCAATAGTAAAATAAATAACTCGTTTCATAAGCCACCTTGTGAGTTTCTGGCTGAGATGAAATCGGAATTAAGCACATCCTAGTTCACAAATCATATTGTCTATCACCACTGTGCTCATAAATGATAAAACAAGACCGCGTTGTGCTTCAGCCATGATGGAATGCTCACACACAATTACTAGAGCACAGGGGCAGGATATAGCTCCATATTGTAATATATAAATTCCAGCTGTTTTCTATTGGAAAATTAGCAGCTCACTAGCTGAAATGAAATATGCACTTCATTATAGAACAGAGAACAAAAGGAAGGGATAATTTAGCTAAGCATTCTATGTCAGCTTGTATGAAGACTACTCTGAGAAGGCTTGGTTTTAAAGTACAGTGGCAATAGATTTTTGTAGACAGCTGGGAGGCATTGCTACATGAGAGGTTTGAAAAACATTAACACACCAATCAGATAATTTGGAAATAAGGCATATTTTTAAATGCTTCCTTTGGGTATTCACTTTAGTAAAAATTAAGAGTCTATTCCATGTTTCTAGAGCAGACTATCCACTACTATACTAATATATGAATCAAGCTATGTTAACTATATAATTATTATTACACAGTAGAGACTCAGCTGGAATAGAATTCTCTATTTACTATTGTTCTGTCTAGGTCACCCCGGAAGCCAAGACCAACCCAAAAGAGAAGCCAGACACACCAGTAAAAGGCAAAGGCAGTTTATAAAATTCAAGAAAAACACAGGTAACAGAAAATGTCCTTGCAAACAGGAAAACGCTGTATCTTCAGATATATCCACGAAGGCAAAAGTCCATGCAGCAATACAGGATTCTTGCTGCCAAGACAAGGCTGTAGATAGAAGACCTACCCCTCCCACAGGTCTTCCAAACTGCTGGGCCACAAGCTAGGAACGGAGACGCCGAGAACAAAGCAGGACACCAGGACACCGTAACTCCAACTGATAACACTCCACATGGCTTCAAGGGCTTGCCTGCCTTTTAAACCTTGCTAAGGAGGACCACACCCAAGCCCAGCTGTTCCTAATTCAGTGCTGATAACTTCTTTAATTGCTCCTTTCTCTGATCTGAACATCTCTGTCACATGTCAATGACGGCTTGTGCGTCATCACCTAATGACTCCAAGCTACTGGCTGGGGAGAGCCCCCCCCCCCCCCCCCCCCCGGGGCTCTCATGCTGTTCTCCTTCATCCCATTCCTGACTTTCCTCTCCCCCGTCCGACTGTTCAGCCCCCTCCTCTTCGCTGTCATCCTCCTCCAGGCATGGAGCCAGCAGAGACACAGCCGGTCCCTGAGCAGCCTCAGGCTGAACCACAACAACTATGGTATAATTTCACTGGTTTTCCACCATCCCCATCCCCGGGCTGGTCCGCAAAGCTGGAAAGGTTGGGAAACTTCAGTCTTGGAAAAAGATAGTAATGAACTTCTGTATGCTAATCTTCTCAAATGACCTCTAATAAATTTCTTACCTGGCTTACCTCATTAACCTGGATGCAACATATTACCCTTTGAGTTATAAATTCTAAATTGATTGCTTATTTGATCCCTATGACAACCATTGAGTGTTGTACCTCATGATTCTTGACAAATGTATATTTTCTTTTATGTACACTGAGAGCATATGCACCAAAGACAAATTCCCTTTGTGTCCAATCACACTTGGCAAATAAAGAATTCTATTGTATTCTATTCGAAATGAAATTTCATTTCATTCATTTTTTCAGCCTTTCCCAACTTGATGCTCTGTGGATGCTGAAAACCTTTGGTGGAATTAATGAGAGCGTTTTGAGTGGTCTAACACATGGCAACTCCAAATCTCAACTAGCAAATACTCTGTCCTACACATTGGGAAGAAGAATCTGAACTCCAAATACGAACTGAATAATCAAATTATCACAGATAATCCCCACTCGGTTAAAGACCTTGGTATACTAATAACAAAAGATTTAAGTGCCAAAGCTCACTGCAACAACATAGCCAAGAAGGCTTCAAGAGTTGTAAACCTAATCCTACGTAGCTTCTGCTCTGGCAATCTCACACTACTTACCAGATCTTACAAAACTTTTGCCAGACCCATCCTCGAATACAGCCCATCTGTTTGGAACCCATATCGCATCTCAGACATTAACACCCTTGAAAATGTCCAAATATACTTCACCAGAAGAGCCCTTCACTCTTCCACTCGAAACAGAATACCCTACGAGACTAGACTTTCAATCCTGGGCCTAGAAAGCTTAGAAATAAGACACCTTAAACAAGATCTAAGTATTACCCACAAGATCATATGCTGCAATGTCCTGCCTGTCGGCGACTACTTCAGCTTCAACCACAACAACACAAGAGCACACAACAGATTTAAACTTAATATTAACCGCTCCAAACTTGACTGTAAAAAATATGACTTCAGTAACCGAGTTGTCGAAGCGTGGAACTCATTACCGGACTCCATGGTGTCATCCCAAAACCCTCAACACTTTACCCTTAGATTATCTATGGTTGACCTATCCAGATTCCTAAGAGGTCAGTAAGGGGCGAGTACAAGTGCACTAGAGTGCCTTCCGTCCCCTGTCCTATTGCTCTCCTATATCTCCTATACCTTTCTTCTATTCCTATATCACTTCTTCTATTCTTTCATTGATATGTTCTATTACTATACCTTCTTTTCTATTATTTCTTAGATATATTTTACTATGAGTATTTCCTGTATAACCTTCATCATGTATTTTTCTATGTGTATATAGATATATACATATATACCCACTAAAACCCTCATTGTGTATTGGACTAACTAACTAACTAACTAACTAACTAACTAACTAACTAACTAACTAACTAACTAAATAAACAAACAAACAAACAAACAAACAAACAAAAAACAAACAAACAAGAGCGGAAACCGTAATCATCTGCAGATTGCCCACTGTCAGAGGTTCATTATTTTTCAAATACAATAAATTATAGAATATCACAAGTACACTACCAACACTTTTTTTTGTGTGTGTGGGTTGTCTATAAACAAAAAGTTGGGTCTATTTTTGTATCTAAGCATTTTATTGAGATGCCTGCTAGATATTATCTGGATTCTTTTCTTCATCTTTGCTTTTAAATTGAGGAATCCCACAGAACTTGTTCACTGTTCTGGGGTCAGCCACCTAATTTATTTACTTTCAAGCCAGCAAAGATTAATTTCCTAACATAGAAAGGATTTACAGCTCACTAAGTCAAACTGCTATTACCCTCTTGGTCAACAGAGTCACCTGGAAAGGAAACCCAGAAAATATAAGGCCACTAGAGAGAGTGAGTTTGGTAGTCTCATCAGTATTTCTATCTAGATGTTATTTTTCACAAAACTGTGTCTGACCTGATAAATGTCTTCATTCAAAGAAATTAAAACCAAAAGTCCAGAAATTAAGATTGTTCTTGTAGTCTGCAACTATCCTTGCAGACAAATTTCTTGTTTCTTTGTGCTTCCATCAATAAATAAATCCCTATATCAGGGCAGTCTCTATCCCTTATAATTTACATGTTCAATTTATTTTACAAAACTTGCCTTAACAGAGCATTTTCTATCAATATAGGCATTAGCTATACTGATTTGGCAGCAGCTAAGCAAGGATTCCAGCAGGATTATTTCCTTTCCTGCCAGTGATATGTATTAAATCTGAATCCTTCTGAATGAGAAAGATGTCCAGTTAAGGGGCAATAGCTAATCAAACTTGGTTGATCTTGGAACTTGGCGTACATAAGTGCACCATTGTGCCTACCGTCCTTGTCCTACTGTCCTATTGTACATTTTTATCATTACTTTTTACTTATGTTTATACAAACTACTATCCTATACAAGTTTGACAAATAAATAAATGAAATAAAATAAAATAAACTTAGATGTACGTTTATGTCTTCCATATTGGAAGACCTGAACTAGGCCTCTATCTAGATAGAAGATTCTGAGAAATACAGGGGTTGTGGACTCTACTAAGAGGTTGAAAAAAAAATCCTGAAAGAAGGCAGTGCAGATATTAATTAAAGCAATTTATTTTACTAACTGCCCATAAATCTTAGTCTTAGACAGAAAAAAACCATATGTGCATTCACTACAGATGTTTGCTGAATGTTGATGTATTCCATACACACAATCACAAATACTTAAAGAATACCGATTGCCAAAATATACTGCATTCTAAGATTTTTTGGCTGTACTTGGAATGATACCTTTGTTCCTTTGTTAAAAACAATTCCAGACATAAGACATGCAGACTTCTACAGATGTCTATATCCCATTTAAAATAGCCCTAAAGAAACAGAGACAGTGGACACGATCCAAACAAAGATTTATACTGTTTTACAGGAGCAATAGATAGTCCCGAGTAAGAAGAGTCCGGATGAAGGCTTTTCGATGAACTAAAAAGCCAAACCGCCCCGAGTCCACAAAGAGGGGGTGGCATACAAATCCAATAAATAATAATAATAATAATAATAATAATAATAATAATAATAATAATAATAATAACAACAACAACAACAACACAGAGCAAGATTACAAAGATGAATCAAATTGGCCTGCCATTGACCATCTGAAGGATGGGTCTATCTTGTCTCATAAGGAAAGGACAAAATCATAGGAAAGCGACTTGTCCCATGTGTAGAACACTGGGCTGACAATCCGCAAGCCCATGTTCAAAACCCAAGGGTTGCTGTTGGATGGGGTGAGTGCCTGTCATGTCTCCATCTCCTGTTTAAAAGCATGCAAATGTAACTAAGTAAATGTTCTGGTTTCTGGTAGCAGTTTAGCAATTACAAATAACTCTTATTAAATGCATCATTTCATGAATAAAGAAACTCCATTTATTTCTCTGCTCTCCTGTAATTCAACACATTCCATACAGGGACTCGGTCCTTATCTCTCTTAGCTGCATTTCTCACATTCCTTCTCCTGCTCCACTTAACAAGATTTATTTTCCTAACAACATGACTTTAAGACAGAATCCTTTTGCTTACTTTAACGCAGCAAAAAGCACATCCATTTTCCCTTCAGCAACGTTGAAACTCAATCCTTCTTCTCCACTGACCCCCTGACGTGCCAAATACATCACTACAGTATTTAACCCATTCCTCTCCTTAATATCCTCTTCCAGACCTCTGTTCTCTACATTTTTGGACCCTTCTGAATTTAGGGTTAACCCAGCGAGTGTCTGATTCTCCCTCGCTAGATCCTGAACTCATAGCCCCATCCTGTGGCTGGCTTCCCACCTGTTCTACTATCTGTAACCCTGGGCCCCCCACTAATTCATAAACACTATCTGAATTCGAGTCCTCAATATCTTCATCATCCTCCCACTGATCAGGAGTATGTACAACAGTAAATAGGTATCACTTCTATGGGTATGTTAATGGAGATATGAAAGGAATTCCTAGCAGGGCATCCCCTGGGCAACAGTAATGTCATTGACTAATCCTTTAAACCTGGAAACATTTTGATGCTTCTGACACAAAGCAACAGCAGGACAAAATCAAGGTAAGCAAAGGTTCCTCATTTCAGCAGCAAATTCTCTAAATAAAATTCTCTAAATAAATAAGTATATCACAATGGTTCTCATATTGCTGCCAAGAATGTCTACCTGGAATTGAATTCTACTTAAAAGAAACTTCGTGTGTTTGCCTGTGCTTTATCACTAAGCACAATTTTATTATTCGTTACCTACCATATTTTTCAGAATATAAGATGCACTTTTTTACCCCCCAAAAGAGGATGGAAACTTGGGTGTGTCTTATACATCAAATGTAGCCCCACCCAACCACCCCACACTTTGGCCTCTGTCTCCCATCAATTTACCTCCTTGCAACAAACAGAACAGAGACTCTTAAGCCAAGCAACTGATTCAGCTTTCCGACCCTCAGCTGATTGAGCCTGCAGGAAGGCCACTGCTAAAACTGAAAGTGAAACTAAAGCTGCAAGGAGGCAAATTGCTGGGAGGTAGAGGCAGGGGCAGAATTTTATTTTCTTGTGCTAATCAGACTGGTGAAACTGGATTCAAGGAGGTAAGTCAATACCTATAAATGTCAGTAGAATGTTCAAATTATTAGACTACTGTATTATTGTTCTAGACAACTTAACAAAATGAAGAAGCTTTTTAAAATAAATGCTTGATCTGAAGAGCTCCAGTGATTTTGTATCTTCTTTTAAATAGCAGAGAATTATGTATACTTCCAGGAAAAACACATCAATTTTAACAGCATCTGTATAAGTATAGTCTGAAATGTAACAGTATCCTGCTTTAGTATTAAGATAAGGCAGCTGAGTTAAACTCTGATTTAGTCATGTTTGGAATAGATCTATTTAAATAATTGGGAGGAGTTAGTGTGACTACATTTAAGAAAACCTTCTAGCAGTACTGCCACAATGTACATGTCTCCAGTTCTTTACTATTTCTATGGGTTAGATACACATGTGCAGAAATCACAGCAAACAGTGCTTTTTACTGGGAAGCAACTTGCTGGGAGGCAGAGGCAGATTTTTTTCCTTTATTTCCCCCCCAAAAAAACTAAGGTGCATCATATACTGTACTCCAAAAAAAATGCAGTAATACTTTTAACCAGCAATATCAATAGTTGGATTTCAGCACAGAAAGGAAGGGATGGAGGGAGGAAATCCAAATCAGAAAGAAAAAAAAGGCCCTGGTATACTTCAATTATTTCTTTGAAAAACAGAGAGAAAAGGCTCAGGTGGAGAAACTTGTTCTATTTACTGAAAAATGAACTTTCATTGTTTTCCTTATTGCAGAGACTGTGAGTAATTTTCATGTCGTGTGATTTAGCAGCATACAGTAGGCATAGGGGATAGTAGTCCTCTAATTGATGTTGACCTTCCAGAGTCCCTCATTCTTGGCTCTACTCTCCGAGAATATTAGAAATTGGGTCTGTGATTACTTAAACCAAGTAAAAAGACACGGTGGATGGAGATGCCGCTTTATGAATCAGGAAAGTCCATGGCACTTCTTTTGTCAGAATAATTATAACATGTTCTTAAACTTTTGAAATGTTCCCAACTCCAATCTTCTCCCTACTGAAAATGAAAAGTTTAACAGGGTGATGTAATCTCTGAACATAGCCAGGCGATATGAAGAATATCAAAAGCAAATGTTGGATTACAGCAAAAATTGATACAATCCTTATTCAAGAAGGTGAATATATTGGATATAAATTAGGAAATGAGTATAGTTGTATTTTTTTCCATGCTTGCTACTCCAGCAGAATGTAGACATCTGCTGTTTATATAGGGCAGTGATGGTTAACCTATGGTGAACCTACCTACATAGGGCAGTGATGGTGAACATATGGGTGCCACAGATGGCAGGTGGAGCCATATCTGCTGGCCATAGCTCAGCTCCAATGTGCATGTGTGTGCCGGCCAGCTGATTTTCAGCTTGCCTGGAGGCTCTGGGAGGGCATTTTCAGCTTCTGGAGATTCTCCAGGGAGGATAGGGGAGAGCATTTCTGCCTATGGAGTCTGGGGAGGGCGAAAAACAGTCCTACCAGGCCAAGCAGAGTGTGGGAAATGGGCTGTTTCAGGTCTCCACAGAGCCTTTGGGGAAGGTGGGGAGAAGCCATTTTTGCCATCCCCAGGCATTGAATTATGGGTGTGGGCACTCGCGCATGCATGATAGCACACACAGACACGCTTTTGGCATCTGATAAAATTTTTTTGCCATCACTGATATAGGGGAAGCAACATATACAGGAGAGATAACAGGTATTCTTTCTCTATAGTGTTGGGCGAACCGAACCCGCACAATTCGGGTCCATACCGTATTTTGTGGTGTTTGGCATGCTGGACCTGAACCCGATTTTTTTAAAAAAATTGTGCTTTAGTTCGGCGTTCATGCCAACACCGCGAAAGCCACTGCCTGGCTGTCCTCTGCTGACAAGAGGAGGAGGAGCCGGGCGCCGGTGGCGTCAGAGGAAGGCAAACACCGGGGAGCTGTTGGCCGGTTGGGAGGCACAAAAGGAGCTGGGGAATTCCACGAAGAGATTCTGTGGGTGGAGCTTTGACATCACTTATACCGGCAGGTTGCTAAGGATGCCAAAGTGATCACTTCTTGGATTCCATGGAATCCAGGAAGTGATCACTTTGGCGTTCTTAGCAATCTGCCGGTATACGTGACGTCAAAGCTCCACCCCCGGAATCTCTTCGTGGGAGGAATTCCCCAGCTCCTTCAAAGGGAGGTCTTTTCATATAAATTTTTTAGTTTTTTTATTTTTACAAAAAGGAATGCCGCAGCGGCACTGCAAGCAAAGGGAGGTCTTTTCACATAAAAATAAAAGTTTTTATTTTCACGTGAAAGGACCTCCCTTTGCTTGCAGCTCTGCTGCAGCGTCTTTTTCATGAAAATAAAAATAAATAAAAATTAAAAATCCTTAAAAATTAAAAAAACGATGGGATTCCGGGGGCGGAGATTGGCGCCACGAACCATTTGGGTTCTGGTTCGACTGAATTTCGTGAGAAGTTCATCCGAACTTGCCGAACCCGAACACAGTTTGCTTCGCCCATCACTAGTTCTCTATTAATATTTCTATTTTCCCTTTAATGCCATCCATTAGCTATAGTAGATTTTCTATCTTAATTATGTCCTATGTAATCATTATTTTATTTATCCTATCTCACAAATCAGCCTCAGTCTAGTTCAGGGGTGTCAAATTGGCAGACCGGCTCCATCATACACAGGCTACGCCTACTCCATCTCTGCAAATGGGGAAAATGTCGTGAAACGTCACGTGACAGCAACGTTACACTGTGAGTTTGACATCTGTGTTCTAGATTCTAGCTTTATAAGACAAGGAAAACATTGCTGTCCTCTCTGCTGCATTTTTCATTTATTTCTGTAGGAGAATTAAAAAGTTGTCAACTTTGACCAAAAAAAGTGGTCAACAATGAACTTTGATGGCTATTTTTGTTTTTACATAACCTAAATCAAATTTATTATTTCAATTTTACATGCACACTTCATATATCAAATCATTTCCCCCTCTCATTCAGCTGCATGTTCCTTTGTGCTTCTTGGGGATGGAAAAACCAGAGACTTGAAACTTTTCAATAGTTTTCAAGGAGCAAATTTATTTTAGGAAGGCGAATGCTGCTGATTTTACCATGATGTGTTTTTTTAGCTTTCTTCTAGGTTCTTTTTCCTAAACTTTCTATGATCCACAGCAAATTTTAAAGTCCCTCTGTGATCACGAACAAAAGATCTGTTGAGTCTTTGTGAAAAGGGTCATTTAGGCACCTCATTTATTCCAGATTCATGGAAGGAAAAACAAAGAACAAGATGTTGGATTTTGTAAGGAGGAGTAGGGGGAAGTTTATAGTATCTGCATTTAATCAAAACATGCAAAACAATCTCCAGATACTGTCTGGCAACAAATTTAGGATTTGCAGACCTAAAATGTTCATTTGTTTGGCTATAAATATTACAGTGATGAAAGACAGCCCTTATTCTGTCTTTCCACCCCTCCCTGGTTGATAGGGAAGCTAGGTTTTATGTGTTTGCTCAAGAACCCATTAGATTTAACCTCTCCAGTAGGATCGCAAAGACAAATGATAAATTGTCATATATTGGTTTGGGAGGCAAACTGTTAGGGCTCCCGGCATTTAATTCTTGGTCTGGAAAAGATTTGGGTGCATTTAATTAAAGACTATAACTTGCAAGAGATTATTTATGCCCTACTTTTTTTTCTTTCTTCCTCTTTCCTTGGATCTTCAATTGCATCATTTCCTAACTTGGCACACTCTACATTGCAGAAAATATAAAGTCATCGCATCTTCAAAAAGCCTACTACATGTTCTCTAATTACTAGCCATCTTATTGTAGGCAACCTCTTGTGGAATCAATTGAACTCATATTATAAATAATATATTTGAGTAAGGAGATGGAAGGTAAGCAAGTGAGAAAAAAAAAAGAAAATGTTTTGGAGGGGGATAACTAGTCAGGAAAAGATAAAACTTGCTTCCAAAAAGACTCTTCCAAAAAAGTGGTACATAATCAGGATGACAGTTAGAAATTATTAAGCATTAATGTAGTTCATACTGAATAAAAAGAGGGAATACTCTGAAATTTAGAGGTTAAATTCAGGTAAGAACTAAAGATCCCTTGATCCATAGTTGCCAGTGGTCAATGAATGAAAACAGACGAATAGAATAGAATAGAATAATAATAATAATAATAATAATAATAATAATAATAATAATAATAATTTATTGGATTTGTATGCCGCCCCTCTCCGTAGACTTGGAGCGGCTAACAACAATGATAAAAACAGCATGTGACAATCCAATAATAAAACAGCTAAAAACCCTTATTTATAAAAACCAAACATACACACAAACATACCATGCATAACTTGTAATGGCCTAGGGGGAAGTAATATCTCAACTCCCCCATGAGTCTTGAGTAGTTTACAAAAGACAGGGAGGGTGGGGGCAATTCTAATCTCTGGGGGAAGTTAGTTCCAGAGGGCCAGGGCCACCACAGAGAAGGCTCTTCCCCGGGGGCCCGCCAAACAACATTGTTTAGTCGACGGGACCTGGAGAAGGCCAACTCTGTGGGACCTTATCGGTCGCTGGGATTCGTGCGATAGCAGGCGGTTCCGGAGGTAATCTGGTCCAATGCCATGTAGGGCTTTAAAGGTCATGACCAACACTTTGAATTGTGACTGGAAACTGATCGGCAGCCAATGCAAGCCACGGAGTGTTGAAGAAACATGGGCGAATCTTGGAAGCCCCACGATGGCTCTCGCAGCTGTGTTCTGCATGATCTGAAGTTTCCGAACACTTTTCAGAGGTACCCCCATGTAGAGAGCGTTGCAGTAATCGAACCTCGAGGTGATGAGGGCATGAGTGACTGTGAGCAATGACTCCCTGTCCAAATAGGGCCGCAACTGGTGCACCAGGCGAACCTGGGCAAACGCCTTCCTTGCCACAGCCGAAAGATGATGTTCCAATGTCAGCTGTGGATCGAGGAGGACGCCCAAGTTGCGAACCCTCTCTGAGGGGGTCAGTAGTTTCCCCCCCCCCCCCAGGGTAATGGATGAACAGATGGAATTGTCCTTGGGAGGCAAGACCCACAGCCACTCCGTCTTGTCTGGGTTGAGTTTGAGTTTGTTGACATCCATCCAGGCCCCAACAGCCTCCAGGTGCTGGCACATCACTTCCACTGCTTCGTTGACTGGACATCACTTCCACTGCTTCGTTGAGTTAAGATCTTCCACCAATTTTGTAGCTCGTCTTTGGACCCGTTCAATTTTATCAATATCTTTTTGTAGGTGAGGTCTCCATTACTGAACACAGTATTCCAAATGTGGTCTCACCAGCGCTCTATTCAGCTGGATCACAACCCCCCTCTTCCTGCTTGTTATACTCTAGCTATGCAGCCGAGCATTCTACTTGCATAATGACAATTGTATTTCAAATGTTTTATTTTTGAGGATTTGCAGCCTAAATTCCTCTTGACCTAAGTATTTTTGTTTATGGAAATCTCACCTAGTACTTGTCATAAATTATAATGTGCATATATGAACCTATTTGTCTTTCTGTAGTATCTTCAGCTCTGTGTGATATGATTATCTCTTCCCAAAGTTTCTACTTTTTGAATCTTTTCATGCAGCTCTTACATACTGATTAAAATCAGGTTCACAGCATATAATCCCTTTGACTCTTCTTCAACATTCTGGAAAATGAACCTGCCAACAAATATTTGTGGAGCATGGAAGACTCTGGAGTCATAGCTGAGTGGGTTTTCCAACAGATGAATGAATGGATGAGTGAAGTAAGATTTGAACTCAGAATCTTTGTTTCAAGCTCATGCCCTTGATTACATAATCAATTTAAACAGCAATTACAGTACAACTTAATTATATATGTTTTTGCATCCCTCTGTTTTACTCTAGCAATATCCACAGCATCTTAATTTCCGGGATACATTAGTTCAGTTTTCAAGCTCAAAGAAAACATTTGGTTTCCTTCTGAACAGATTGACACTGTAATCATGTAAGTCATTTTTCTCCAGTCTGGCATCATCCAGATGCACTAGGATTACAACTTTCAGGAATTCCAGCAGAGGACAATAGCTGGAAGAAAAGTAATCTATACACTGACTGTGAATACATTGCATTGAATTTAGTTCTGCATAAAGTTTGCTATAAAAATCTTTAAACCACAGGGCTTGAGCCAAATCCAAGATATGAAACAGCTTGGTATAAAACTCACTTCAAAGAACTAAGGCAAAATGATAACACAAATGGTAAGAATGCTCCAAATAAAAACTTTAATTGGTGTTTTGGAAAAGCCACCTTTAATATTCCAAGAGACAATACAATTCTCCAGGAGTAAATGTAAGTTCTCCACATGAACTATGGCCGTGGTGGCAAACCTATAGTAGCTTTAATAAGAGACAATTCAGTTTTCTAGTCTTGAATAAGGAGCAAATGTAAGTTTGCAATATGAACTAGGGCCATGGTGACAAACTTTTGCCACGTGTGCCACAGGTGGCATGCAGAGCCATATCTGAAGGCACATGAGACATTGCCCTATGTCAGCTCCAGTGTGCATGTGTATGCTGGTCAGCTGATTTTCAGCCTTCTGGAAAGTGGAAGGAGGCCATTTTTGCCCTCCGCAGATTTCAGGAAAGCCTCCAGAGCCCATGGATGGTGAAAAACAGAACTAATAGGCCTACAGGAAATCCAGCTGGCTGGGACTGTTTTTCACCATCCACAGGCTCTGGAGGCTTTCCTGAAGCCTGGGGAGGGCAAAAAATGGTCCAACAATCCAACAGAAGTCCGGAGCCTTCAGTGAGGAATGCATGCATGCATGGGGGGACAGCAGAGATAGGGGGTTTGTGGGTGCATGCATTGCATTATGGGTGCACACTCAGTGAAGAACTACCAAAATTTTTACTACCACACTATGGGTGTGGCTTATGCAGAATGCCCTGCACTTTCTTTTAACATCTTTCAGTGCAAATTGAGTGCTCTGGGGTGGAGCTCCATTTTCACTACCCCACTGCGTCGTCCCCCCCCATCTGGGCAGTAACCCACCCCTGTGCACACCATTTTGGTTGAACAAAAAAAGGTTCACCTTCACTGAACTAGGGTCTTTAGGAACATCGCATATATATTAAGGTCATCTTTAGGGCCTTTTCAAAAATGTGTCTAGGCATTTTATCACAACCAACTCGCCATAACCAACTTGCCATTGGCCAATTTGCCATGGGACAAGTTGCTAAGGGACAAAAGTTACATAACATCAAAGAAATGTTAGAATAAAATCATTAAAGAAAGGATGCAAAAGCAGGAACAAAAGGAAACATGACTAATAAAAATTAAAGTATTTTTAAATTATCTTAACTAATTAAATAAAATTCTTGAATTGTCCCTGAGCAAGTGATCATGTAGTGAGTTGTCCCACGGCAAATTGGCCATGGTGAACTGTTCACAATTGGCAATTAGTTGGCCACAGCAAGTTGGCTGTTGTGAGTTGTCCCATTCTGTCCAAAATATAAATGGATGATGATCAGAGAGTTTTATTCTGCCGATTTCCTATTTCACGAATTTCTTCTCTAAATTAAGTGTTAGGCAAAACATTATTTATTTTTACATCTTTTTGATATATAGTATTTTAACACATTGGGCCTTGAAATCTATTATTTGTGTGTTAATAGTTTAACTATTTAAAAACTGGCCCCAAAACTATTCTGAAGAGCGAGTTATACATAAATTAAACTCTTACTGGATTTCTGGACCTTTGCCCAAGTGGATTGCTGCTTTCCTGTCTAATAGACTGCAGAAAGTAAAAAAACTCGCTGTCTAATGCTGCATCAGTAGTGTTCCGCAAGACAGCATTCTAGGTCCCACATTTTTCTTGCTCTATATCAACAACTTATTTGATCAACTTAAAAGCAATTGCATCCTTTTTGCCAATGGCATAAAATTATTCAATACTACAGATAACTCCGTTGTTTTTCAAAGTGATCTTGACTATCTGTCTGAATGGCCATCTCTTTGGCAACTTCAAATTTCGATTAATAAATGCTCTGTCTTACATATTGGTTAATGTAATCTGAATGTCAAGTATAAGCTAGGTGGTATTGATCTAGCATATGACTCTCACTTTATCAAGAACCTAGGCAGTGATGGGCTCCTATGGATAAGGTCAGTTATGCAGAACTGGTAGAAAAATTGTGAATTTTCTTTTCTTTTTTTCCCTTCTGGGCTCTGGGTATGTTTTTCCTATCACAGTAAATGAGGTTGAATGCATATAATTTTAGAAGAGTCATGCGTGCATGTGTGTGTGTACATACACATACAGTTTATATAGTAGAGAATGTATATTTTTGTGTGCCTGTGTGTAATATGCATGTACATATATGGCATATATACATATAATTAAATGGTATAAGTTGGATGTTCAGTAATGGTAAACAGATAGGGAAATTGTATCTCTTTGAGGTGAGGAGAGGTCAGGCACCCTAACCCTAACCCAAATCCTTGGCGTGAGTGACGTCAAGCTGACCACATTTAAGCCACCCCCAGTCACATGACTGTCAAGCCACTCCCACCTGATCACATGGCTAGCAAGCCACACCCACAAAATAAGCCATGGCCACAGTGTGGTAGTAAAAAGTTTGTAGCCCTTCACTGCAGGCTAGGTAACATCTTCGGCAGAATTTAGGGGGTGTCACTGGATCTAGGTGTACTTATCCTGATGATCTAGGCTCCAAAGTTCACTGTAACAGCATTGCTAAAAAATCACTAAGAATTGTAAACTTAATTGTACAAAGCTTTTTTTGTGGTCACATTGTATTGCTAATTAGAGCTTATAAAGTTCATTAGAGCTTATAAAGCTTATATCTGACATCAGTACAATCAAACAGGTTCCGAAGTATTTCACGAGAAAGTTTTTGCACTGATCTGTACACAGTAGAATTTTCTATGCTACTAGGCTCAAAATTCTCGGTTTGCTTGCAGTCAGACCTCAGTATTGCATACAAAATTATATGTAGTAATGCTTTACCTGTAATTTTGCCCTTTTTGTTTTAATCGTGGGCGAATAGCCACTTTAAACTCAATGTAAATTGTTCTAAACTTGACTGTAGAAAATAAGATTTCTGTAATAGAGTTGTCAAAGTTTGGAATGCTCTTCCTGATCCAGTTGTCTTAGCTACTAATTTTCACAGTTTCAGTCACAAATTGACTTCTGTGGACCTTACTTCATACTTAAGTGGTCCACAGAGAGGATGTGGACAGTGTGCCTATCGTCCCTGTCATTGTATTTTTTTTCCTTTTATTTTTATTCTCGTTTTTGTTTGACAAATTATAATAGATAAAAATAATTTTGTATTACATGTTGTCCTTGATTTATGACTGCACCTGGCCCTGGAATTATGATCTATAACATACTAGTCATTAAACAGGTTGTGATTGAATCCAATTTTATGACCTTTGTTATACCAGTTGTTAAACAAACACCCCCAGGCATTAAGCAACTGCATTGTTCATGTCGGGTGGTTTTTTGCTGGAAGTTAGAAGTTTGTTTGTTTGTTTTTTGGTTGGTTGGCTGGCTTGTTTATTTATTTATTTATTTATTTATTTATTTATTTATTTATTTGTTTGTTTGTTTGTTTGTTTGTTTGTTTGTTTGTTTACTTACTTACTTACTTACTTACTTATTTACTTACTGATTGATTGATTGATTGATTGATTGATTGATTGATTGATTGATTGGATTTGTATGCCGCCCCTCTCCGTGGACTCAGGGTGGCTCACAACAAATACAGAATACATAATTTTAAAAATTGATCCAATTAATAATAGTTAAAAGACTTAAAGCATATGTCAGGTTCTGGCAAAAAGTATCATAAATAACAGTCTGTGGGATTTGCTCACAGTTTGTGGGATCTATTTACAGCTGTTTGCAACTGTGGGATGTTGCAAATAGCTGTAAATGCAGTCAGGTTGCTGAGTGACCATAAT
The DNA here is from genome assembly GCF_031021105.1 of Erythrolamprus reginae. Classification (NCBI taxonomy): domain Eukaryota; kingdom Metazoa; phylum Chordata; class Lepidosauria; order Squamata; family Dipsadidae; genus Erythrolamprus; species Erythrolamprus reginae. The sequence continues at coordinate 225,500,988 of NC_091952.1, forward strand.
GCAAGCACATGAGTGTACAGTGGGCAGTCATCAGAACTTCAAATCAGGTCATAAGTAGCCCCCAAATAGTTTGATCAGAACTAAGTCAAGGACCATCTGAAAAGCAAATTAATTTTGTCCTCCAATCTACATTGCATTGTAGTATCAGCTTTGTAACTTGGTCAGGCCACACTGGGAACAGTGTTATGTGGTAACCATAATGTAAAAATAGAAAAAGATGTTGAGACTGTAGAAAGAATGCAGAGAAGAGCAACAAAAATTATTAGTATAAAAAACCGTATAAATAATGGTTGCTGGAATTGGGTATGTCCAGATTAATGAAAAGAAGGACTAGCGGTGATATGATAACATTATTCCAATATCTTAAGTGCTGCCATAAAGAAGAATGAGTCAAACTATTCTCCAAAGAACCTGAGGGCAGGACAAGAAGCAATGGATGGAAACTAAACAAGGAGAGAAACAACCTAGGACTAAGAAGAAATTTCCTGACAGTTAGAACAATTAATCAGTGGAATAGCTTGCCTCCAACACTGGAAATTTTTAAGAAGGTGTTTGATTACTATTTGTCTAAGTGGTGTAGGGTTTCCTTCCCAAACAGGGTTTGGACAAGAAGACTTCCAAGGTCCTGTTACTTCTATTCTATTCTATTCTATTCTATTCTATTCTATTCTACTCTACTCTACTCTACTCTACTCTATTGTTTATCTACCACCACAAGTTTATTTATTTATTTATTTATTAGATTTGTATGCCGCCCCTCTCCAAAGACTCGGGGCAGCTCACAACAGCAATAAAAACAATATAGCAGTGGAACAAATCTAATATTAAAAACATATAAAACCCTATCATTATTTAAAAAACCAAACAGCACATTCATACCAAACATAAAACAAAGTATAAAAAAGCCTGGGGGAAAGGTGTCTCGACTCTCCCATGCCTGGCGGTATAAGTGAGTCTTGAGTAGTTTACGAAAGACAGGAAGTTATCGTGTACCCTTGGGAATCATATCAATGAGTAGGAATGCATTTTCATAGGAAGTACATCTGAAACAATTCCACCCTAAAAATTATTTATAAAAGTCAAGGTCTACATCACTTCTGCAAAAGTCATTTGAAAAGTCATTTTTAGCAAATATTAATGTCTCAAACATAGTTTATGCAGGCAACTAAGCCTATAAATAAGGGATCACTAATAGGAAAAAAAAACCCAACCAGATGGAAACCATTGGTCACGGGGTTCTGAGATCATGGCTTCGAAATCACTTCAGGCTAAAAGATTTGAAAGGAGAAAATTAAGAAAAGACCTATTTATTGACAGAATAGCTTTTGTAGAATGAGCAAGCCTTCAAAAACGCCTTCTATCCAGAGATCACACTTTCTGTTTGGATAATCGTAGGCACCAAATGTGTCTGCTTGAAAAGAGAAGCAATGGAAGGACCTGATTTTTTTTTCTTAGCTGTTAGTTCCTGCCTCAGTCGCCAGCTAATTAGTGCTTTCACTTTCACCTCTGCTTTTTAGCTGTCAACACCAGAGAAATGCATTCTGGACAATAACAGTTTTAAGGAATGTAAAGAGATGGATTCGTAACAAGCTAAGCCCAGACATCAAAGATTACCTGTGAACAAGTGAGAGAGAGAAAGAGAGAGAGAGAGAGAGAGAGAGAGAACTGGAAGGGGCACCCGAGGAGTTAGGGAGCAATTTAGGAATAATTCGAAAAGAATGGTACGGCTTTACTCCTGTAGGTTCACTATCACTTGAGTAATGATGGGTCGACTCAGGTTTTCATCTCTCTTCTCCCCTCTCCTCCCCCTTAGTTTTTGCCATCTGCCAGCTGAACTATGTCAGGCTACACCAAGCGCAAATGAAGACTGTAGGGCTTTCAAAAAGAAGGTTGTTTTATGAACAATATACAAAAGGCGCTCCTCCAACAGCTGGGCAATTTTAGACTGCCAGAAATGTAAGTTATTGTTATCAAACAGTGTTGCATTTGAACTGCCCAAGAGTGCTGAAATTAGCATTAAAAAAAAAAAAAGACTTCAATGCAGAATAAGATCAGATGTAAAATTAAACCTACAAATATAATGCTCTGAGATTCCTTTGTGTTTGCCTGGACCAGTTAAAAATCTTTTACATTGCTACTGAGATTGATTTCTAATAATTCCCCTGACATATTATCCTCATTTAATATCAACGTGATCCAGATAGCAGGCTACTGTATTCCCACAATGAACAAAGGTCATTTACATTCTTTGCACTATGCGTATGTCTTATTTTCAAACACTGCAACATCAAACAAACGTATCACATTCTGAAGACTGAGATGTAATAATATATTATGCTGTCCTCATTTATTTTTTGAGTTTAACGTCTGCCACTGCTTCCCAAAAATTAAGGAGTGTGTCCATGTAGCTTGGCAGCCCAAGTAGATATTTTAATTTAACACAGCCTTCTCTCTGCCTTTCATTTTTCTGCAATGGACCTGAATCTCTCCCAAGATCCAGAGGTGGGATTCAGTAGATTCTGACTAGTTCTGACTGGACCCAGTAGTGGAAATTTTGAGTAATTCGGAGAACTGGTTAATATGACCTCTGACTGGCCCTGTTCCCATGTATTCCCTACCTCCCGAGACCCAGCAGATTGGGAGGAAATGGGGATTTTGCAGTAACCTTCTTCTGGAGTGGGGAAGGAATGGAGATTTTACAGTATCCTTGCCACCACGCCCACAAAGCTATGCCCACAAAATCACGCCATGTCCACAAAGCCACGCCCATAGAACCGGAAGTAAATAATAACAATTCTACCACTGCCAAGCTCCATAGAGAAAACTTTATTATTTAATACCTCTGACAATACTTCTACCCTTCAAAAGGACCTTGGCCATGTAGCTGAACGGTCTAACAACTGGCAACTTCAAATCTCTACCAACAAATGCTCCGTCCTACACATTGGTAAAAAGAATCCGAATACTAAATATATACTTGGTAAAACTGAACTCACAGAGGACCCTCACTCAGTCAAAGACCTTGGAGTACTCATTTCCAATGACCTAAGTGCTAGAGCCCACTGTAATAGCATTGCCAAAAAAAGCATTAAGAATTGTAAACCTATTCTTACGTAGCTTCTTCTCTAGAAACACTGATTTATTAACCAGAGCATACAAAACATTTGTCAGACCTATTCTAGAATACAGCTCACCTGTATGGAATCCACACTGCATATCAGACATTAATACAATCGAAGGAGTCCAGAAATACTTCACAAGAAGAGTCCTTCACTCCTCCTCACATAACAAATTACCCCACTCCTCCAGACTTCAAATACTACATCTAGAAAATTTATAACTACGTCTTCTCTGAACTGATTTAACTGTTCATAAAATCATACATCATAATGTACTCCCTGTCAGTGACTACTTCACCTTTAACAGCAACAACACAAGAGCATGTAATAGATACAAACTGAATGTGGACAGCATGATAGAGATCTCCAAGATCCCTCCCAACTCTGTTGTTGTTATTGTTAATGTTGTTGTTGTTGTTGTTATTATTATTATTATTATTATTATTGGAAGAGCCAATCATATTCCTAGAGACAGGAATAAATGGCGGCCTCTACTGAACAGTCCCTAAAAATGTGGACTTGGCAATTTAACAGATAAATAAATTGAGAATACAGGTAGTTCTCAACTTACAACAGTTCATTGAGTGACTGTTCAAAGTTACCACAACACTGAAAAAACTTCACTTATGACGATATTTCACCCGTTATGACCCTTGCAGCAACCTCATGATCCTGTGATTTACATTCGGATGCTTGAAAACTAGTTTTGTAATCAATAAACTGTAGTTCATATTTATGACGGTTGCAGTGACAGTCTTTTATAACCTTCTGACCCAGCCCATGGGTGAAGCCAGACATGCTTAGCAACGGTGTTACTAATTTAACAACCACAGCAATTCACTTAACAAATGTGTCAAGAAAATGGGGCAGAACCCACTTAATACATTTCTCACTTAGCAACATAAAGCCTGTGCTCAATTGCGGTCATAAGTTGAGGAATGCTTCTTCCATTTTCTACAGCCAATGTAGTCCCCCAAAGTTAATTGAAATATTCTGCATTCCAAGTGAGCAAAGCCAGATTTTGGGGAAGGGAGAAGGATCTAACATCAGGAAATGTATACATTTCTGAAGCGAGGAATGGATTGAGCCTATTTTCAATTTATATCCTAGAATCCCAAAGGTGTTTTTTCAAAAGGCGACTGGAATTTGTTTTTCCTTCGCTTCTCATCCATGAAGCTTCTTCAGTTCCTGGATGACAGTATAGAAATGAAATGTCTCCATGGAAAAACAAAGTCCATGAAGACATTTGAAAATGAAAAGAAGTTTAAAATATAGTTTAAAACCCATTAGAAAGAAATCATACAAATCTCTTATGGCTGTATTAGATAATACCTAATTTAATCAACGGCCCCTGCCAGCAAAGCCAGGTTTTTAAGGCTTTCCGGAAGGTCAGTAGGGTACAGGCAGTACGCACCTCCGTGGGTAGCTGGTTCCAGAGAGACGGAGCCACTGCAGAGAAGGCCCCGCCAGCCGACACTGTTTAGCTGATAGGATATGGAGCAGGCTGACCCTTTTCAAAAGTTGCCTTTTGAAAAAGCACCTTTGGGACAACTATGACCTGGATGACTGAGAATCTGCATCAACATATATTATAGATGGTATTCATGCAATCAATTTTTTTTTACAAGCTACTCTTTACATTTTGGTAATGAACTACAGTTAGAAATGCCATTTCTAGTGCCATGGCGTTTTGAATGTTTACAGCTATATTAGACTGTTTTGTCTAATATACAGTAGCTGTAAACATTCAAAACGCCATGGCAGGAAAAAAATGTTTGCATTGGCAAAATATATACCAATGGCAGAGAAATACAAATGATCTAATAGCATTCACTAATTTCCTATCACTGTAAAGCACTTTTAGATCTCCTGATAGAATGGGCTGCAAGCTTCTCTGGAGTACGTATTATTCATCCGCACTGTTTAATGGTTACGAATCCATCTCAGCATTGTGCAAACTCACAAAACAAAAATGCTTTATGCAGACTTTCGGATTAAAAGATAAGACTTCTCTGCCTTTCCTGAAACATGTGAATGATTAATTTAGCATTTGGTATTGTGACAGCCAAGCAGAATGCATTAATTGCCTTCCCTATCGTGACTGAATCTTACATATTTTAATATGATTAAATATTGAAGAAAATATTTTCATATTCATTGTATATAATGCAACAAAGTAATTCCAGCACATTGTATAATGGATTCATATAGCTAAGGATCCAGATGGAGAAAGATTTTATATTTCAGTCAAAAATTCTGAGGCTAACTCCATAGAATACTGTAATTAACTACCACTTTATGAGGGTTACCAACAGATATATCAGTAGAAAAGTAACCAGGCCAAAGACCATTGACAAGAATTTGGAGACAGTGAAAACGAGGCATAGAATTTATTTTGGTTGCAACTGTCTCCCAAGGACAATCCCATCTGTCCGTCCATTTCCCTGGGGGGGAATCTGACCACCTCGGAGAGGGCTCACAACTTGGGCGTCCTCCTCGATCCACAGCTAATATTAGAACACCATCTTTCGGCTGTGGCGAGGGGGGCGTTTGCCCAGGTTCGCCTGGTGCACCAGTTGCGTCCCTATTTGGACAGGGAGTCTCTGCTCACAATCACTCATGCCCTCATCACCTCGAGGTTCGACTACTGCAATGCTCTCTACATGGGGCTACCTTTAAAGAGTGTTCGCAAACTCCAGATCATGCAGAATGCAGCCGTGAGAGCTATTGTGGGGCTCCCTAGATTCGTCCATGTCTCGTCAACACTCTGTGGCCTCCATTGGTTGTCAATTAGTTTTCCGGTCACAATTAAAAGTGTTGGTAATGACCTAAAAAGCCCTACATGACACCGGACCAGAATACCTTCAGCATTGTCTTCTGCCACATGAATCCCAGCGACCGATTAGGTCCCACAGAATTGGCCTTCTCCAGGTCCTGTCGACTAAACAGTGTTGTCTGGCGGGCCCAAGAAGAAGAGCCTTCTCTGTGGCGGCCCCGGCCCTCTGGAATCAATTTTCCCCAAAGATCAGAACTGCCCCCACCCTCCTTGCTTTTCATAAGTTACTGAAGACCCACTTATGTCATCAGGCATGGGGAAATTGAGCCCCGGGGTTTATATTATTTATGTAAAGTATGTGTTGTATGATTTTAATAATGGGGTTTTAGATTTTTAAAAAATGTATTAGATTTGTTTACATTGTTGTTATTGTTGTGAGCCGCTCCGAGTCTCCGGAGAGGGGTGTCATACAAATTTAACAAATTTAAAAAATTAAATTAAAAATTAAATTAAAAATTAAATTAAAAATTAAATTAAAAAATAAATTAAAAAATAAATTAAAAAATAAATTAAAAATTAAATTAAATTAAATTAAATTAAATTAAATTAAATTAAATTAAATTGAATTGAATTGAATTGAATTGAATTATTAAATTAAAAATAAAATTAAATTAAATTAAATTAAATTAAATTAAATTAAATTGAATTGAATTGAACTAAACTGAACTGAACTGAACTAAACTAAACTAAACTAAACTAAACTAAACTAAATTAAATTAAATTAAATTAAATTAAATTAAATTTCATATAATGTTCTGCTTTTATTGCAGCTGCTGTATACATTTGGATGTTGAATATTTTTTTCCTGTAGAACTTCTTAGTTCCTGCAAATTTCTACTTTTCATAACCGCCATCCGTACTGCAAAAGTCTATATTGGTAGATCATGGCTCTCTGTTTTGAAAGTAATTCAGACTGATTTTATTTTATTATTTTATTTTATTTTTGCATCCTAAGTAAGCAAAATGAAATAGTGCCAGTTATAGAGCTGTTTTGGGAATGCTTTCTACGCTGATAATGAAACATTGCTTTATGAGATAAGCCTGCTGAACAGAACTGTGAACATCCTTTCAAAGATGCATTTCATACGTGCACAGAAAACAACTAATACAAACTAACATTGAGTACAAAAGGGTAAGAAAGAAAAAAAAGGAAATAAAGTGAGAGAGAAGTGCAAGAGAGAAAGAAAAAAATAAAAGGGTTTTTTTTCCCTTCAAAAAGATTTTTGGGGAGCAGGTATCAAATGCTTTTCTTCGAGATATCTTTTGCATGGTTTGTACTGTTGCTTTAAGAGCCGTATTTGCCGGTCTCATCATAGATTACTTCCCTCCCCATTTCTCAGAAGATTTACTCAGCTTTATGCCAATAAATGAGGGTATTTAAACTCTGAGACTCAAAGATATATTTGGGGATGAGCATGTTTAAATGCCTGATTCATAATTGGCTTTGCATTATAATTCTATAGCTATCATTCATTAAGTATGGACAATTATACATACTATCTTTTTTAAAAAAATCAGCAGGTTGGAGCTAATCTTATCGAACAATTATTGAATTCAGCATGATTTCAATAGATCCCAACCGACTCAGTTCCTCTGTTTAGTGTATATTTATTCTAAATATGATGATCAGAATGCAACCTCACTTAGATGCTTCTTAAATGCTCAAATTCAGACAATTTGTCATTACCTTTCTTCTTCTTGTGTAGTGTAGCACTGTCTTTGGGTTTTGGTTGGTTCTTCTTAATGGGAGATGCTGAACACGGATCTTGCTGTATTTCATCGCACAGCCTTTAAATGAAGAAAGAATTGGCTTTAATATCAATACATGTCATGAGTGTCTACTTCTTTTTCTCTTCGGGAATTAAACAAGATAACAGATGAGGTTTTTTAAAACAATAAATAAAATATCTTATACTTTTTTTAAAAAAAGTCAGATGTTGCTGTTCTTCAGTTACTTAAGTCAAAGACAATAGTGGCATTTTCTTATCAATAGTGAACAATGTGTCATATATTAACATAGTGGTTAAGCATATACTGACAGTTGCCTTAGAAATTATATGATGACCTTTGTAGAAAAGATGAGCTCTGCTGGTTATGTTTATTTTTGGCCTTTGAACAGTAGCTTTTCTTATGTCTCCAGAATATTTTTTGACCAACGACTAATGAGATATTATATTGCATTTCCTAAATAATGAGCATTTAATAAATTCAATTAACTGTTTGCTATTTTATAGTCCATGTGTACCATCCACAAAAAAGGTACTCCAACAGCCATTTTTTCCTCTATGTTAGACAGCCCTCAAATGCTGTTAGTATACACAGAAATGCATGACCGGTGGCTTAAACCGCCGGCTGAAATTGCCCCTGGAGGGCGATGCTGCTTTGGTTCCTTGGAGCCCTGAACTTGTGGTTTCCAGCGAAACCGGAAGTTCGGCTTTTGGCAGCGCGCCAAGGAGGCACGCTGCTTGCTGGGCTTCAAGGGAGGTCCTGGATTGCCCTATTTAAGGGCGGTCCAAGCAGGACCTCCTCCTTGGCTCGTCTGGACTCGAAGCGAACACCCGCCCGCCCTCTGCTAACAACAGTGTGACTGAAGGAGGTCGCTTCGGGGCCGAATAGGAATTTTTTACGGCCTCCCCTTTAGAGGCGGCCATTTTTTCACCTATTCCACACTGACGGTAAGGATGGAATGGTTAGGGGGTGCGGCGCACATAGATTTTAGATTTAGGCTTCCCTTTGGTCACTGGGGTTTGGCAGGTTAGGGGCGGAAATGGGCAGTAGAAGCGACCGCGCATGCTCCTTTGGGCATCTTTTCAAAAGGTGATGGACCACCTCTCTCCAGGAACTAGAGGTTATCACAACGTCGGGGATTGGAGAGAGGATGCCCATGGGACTCACCGGATCCAATTTCCCTTGGGGGATTGGAGGGTGAGCTCCTCCCACATGCCAAGGGGCATGGCTTGGATCCAGGTGAAGGTGGCTACCTTCACCCGGTTCAGCAAAGAGTTATGCCCAATGTTGCCAAGGAAGGTCCTGGCAGGAATTTCCGCCCCGTTAGTTTTTGGCCTCTGCAGCTCCTTTGTTATAGTTGAATTTAAATATTTAAATTTACGTATTTAATGTTACATTATTTAAATTTATGTTAATTTAATAAAGTGAACCTATATTTAATCCATACAATGTCTCAGCGTCTGTACTCCGCTTCTGGGGCAATTGAGGGATTTTTCTATCCATTAAGGAAAGAAGTGAACAACAAAAATGTAATTTAAGTTATTCTGAAATCTATGAGTCACCAGGATTGCATGCAAGTGGATGTGTGCAATATCAAGTCACACTGAAAAAAAGATATTGGGTGGATTGGTTGGTAGGTTTACAGAAAGTTGGTTGACATTTTATTCATTTCCAAGGAATTTTGCATATTTTTTTCTCATGTTGGATTCACCCACCATTCATATGTCATTATTTTATGGCTATGTAAATTGCTTAGAAGTTCATGATCTGAACTCTGACAAATTAGGAAAATCAAAATTAAAGTTCTCTCACTTTAGATTTAAGAAACCATTTTCCTCCCAGTTCAGTTTATGATGGACAAGTGGATGGAACGTCAGCCATATGTCTCAAACAATTGTCTAAAAGGGATTTTTTGTTTAAACAGTTTCATCTTACTCACAGTTTCCTTGTAATTACTGATACGATAACAATGGCATATTTCTAGATTTTATCAGCAATTTATTTAAAAGTGGCTTTTGTAGATCAGGCAGATAAAAAGTACCAACTATAATGTGTTGGGTTATCAGTAGTACACTTATTTGGGTTTTTTTTAATGTGTTTGTATTTACAATGTTTTATAGGCAGATTTTTAAAATCCCATTTGGATTTCAAGTCAAAGTACAACAAAGAACAACATGTATCATAAATGCAAATCATTATCGACATTGTTATCCCTGTCATTATTGTGATAGTTATCTTTGGGGTAACATGCCACTGTGGCTCTTGTTCCTGTGTTGTTGTTGCTCTTGTTGATCAGCAGATAGCAGGAGTTACATTCAAGACAGAAGCGGTATTCAGCAGGTTCTGACCAGTTCTGGAGAACCAGTAGTGGAAATCTTGAGTAGTTTGGAGAACCAGTAAATACTACCTCTGGTTGGCCCTTCCTCCATCTAATCCAGCTGATTGGGAGGCAATGGAGTATTTTGCAGTATACTTCCCTAGAGTGGAGAGGGAATGAAGGTTTTGTAGTATCCTTCCCATGCCGCGCCTACCAAGCCACACCCATCAAGCCACGCCACGCCCACCAAGCCACACCCACAGAACCAGTAGTAAAAAAAATTCAATTCCATCACTGATTCAAGAAAAACAGAAAATGGGGCAGTTGAATTTCTTCAAGGTTTTGGGTCCCATGCCTTTTAGAAGATGAAAGGCAAACATGAGTTTAGAAGCAAAGACACGGTCAGTTCACTTTGAAAAATTGAGATGCTCTGTAGTCATTAAGATCAGAATCCAGTCACATCATCCCAGAGGAAAAAATGCCTTTGGTTTAAGGAGTGGCTGACAAATTCTGAAGTGTGCCCAGGCATTCTGAGGTATCTTATCCCACTTGGACCAGCTCTGCCCTGGATTGTCAGCTGATTTGGGTTTAGACTTACTTCAGATATTTCCCTTGAATCAGGAAAGGTCAAAGTAGGAAAAAGAGAATAAAACTCATGACAACCCTATGGCGAGCCTGCAAAATAGATGTACGAAGCAAAATACAGCTACTCCTCAAAATATGCTCACAATTGATCTCAAGCTTTATATTGTTAAGTGAGTTTTGTCTCATTTTGCAACTTTTCTCTCCACCTTTTTAAGGGAATCACTGCAGTTTCTAAATTCACAACCTCAGTTTCCCCATTGACTTTGCTTGTTAGAAGGTTAGAAAGGGAATCATGTGACTCTGGGACATTGCAATGATCATAAATGTGAATCAGTTGTCAAACATCTGAATGTAAACCACTGCCTGAAATGGTTGTTCTCCTGGTTATCTTGCATTCTTTTATGCTTTTAATTCATTGATTTTTTTTTTGTAGTTGAAAAGTTGATGTTTTCTATATTGTAATATGCCTCTATAGTTATTCTGCTTGCAAGCCACCCAGTCCATTTCTGTGAGATACGTGGCTAGATAAACATGCTGAATAAAATAAATAAATGTCCAAACTTCCTTTCCTTTTTTTCTGAAGCATCTTCACAGATTATATCTTTTGAATGCTGAAAGAGCAAGGACTGCAGAAGGGCAATAAAAACCCCTTTTTACAAATGAAAGAAGAAAGGTCCAAATCATTTTAAAAATTAAAAAGCTACACTTGAGAGACGCTGGAAGCTATATTAAAAGTTAGAAAGATCCAACTAGAGTGGTTATTAGAAATGAAATTTACAATTTGCAATATACTTACTGTTTATTTTAAAAGCAATATACATTTTCTGCATTTCAAATTTATTCCCTGCTATTTTTATTAGCTAAAATAATTTGTCCTCACTTTTATATGTCAATCAAACATGGCTGAAATTCTCTGTAATCACGCAGCCCTAGGTTGTTATGAAACTACTGTTGCTAGGATACATCCATTAGTTTATCTTCACATTGCACTGGTCTATCAATTAAGAAAGAAAATCCTGTTTAATTCTTACACACATTACTTCCTTTAGCTTGACATATTTCTATCCTGCTTTCACTTTCCAATTGATCAAAAAATTATTCTTATATTTTTGCATTTGGTTTATGAGTTCAGGAGATTATTAAGTCCTTGCACTGATTATTTATTTATTGTCTTTTGTCTTCTGGTTACATACTGGTTATTTCTCACTTATTTATTTATTTATTTATTTATTCATTCATTCATTCATTCATTCATTCATTCATTCATTCATTTATTTATTTATTTATTTTGTCCAATACAAAATGAAAGTTAAAGAGAATAAAAACATGCAGTAGTAAATATCAGGGAAAGGATAGAAGAAGAAATATGAGAATAAAATATGTTAATGAGGAATAGAGGAAAAGATATATGAATGGAAGAAAATATATATAAGATATAGGAGCGACAATTGGATAGGGCACGGAAGGCACACTAGTGCACTTATGCTCGCCCCTTACTGACCTCTTAGGAACCTGGAGTGGTCAATCGTGGATAGTCTAAGGGAAAAATGTTGGGGGTTGACACCACGGAGTCCAGTAATGAGTTCCACGCTTCAACGACTCGATTGCTAAAGTCATATTTTTTACAGTCAAGTTTGGAGTGCTTAACATTAAGTTTGAACCTCTTGTGTGCTCTTGTGTTGTTGCAGTTGAAGTTGAAGTAGTGGTTGACAGTCAGGATGTTGCAGCATATGATCTTGTGGGAACTACTTAGATCATGTTTAAGGCATCGTAGTCCTAGACTTTCTAGACCCAGGATTATAAGTCTAGTTTCTTAGGGTATTCTGTTTTGAGTAAACGAGTGAAGGGCTCTTCTGGTGAAGTATCTTTGGACTGACAGAAAAATAAAATAAATGCAAAGAAGAATTGTTTACTACATAAGGCTTGACACATGATTAGCATCAATCTGTATATATTCTTGGTCTGCTTCTGGAGTTCCAGAACAATCTTGGGACATCCCACAGAGTTGGCCTTCTCCGGGTCCCATCGACAAAACAATGTCGTTTGGCGGGCCCCAGGAGAAGAGCCTTCTCTGTGGCAGCCCCAGCCCTCTGGAACCAACTCCCCCCGGAGATTAGAACTGCCCCCACCCTCCCTGTCTTTCGTAAACTACTCAAGACTCATTTATACCGCCAGGCCTGGGGGAGTTGAGATATTCCTTCCCCCTAGGCCATTACAAGTTATGCATGGTATGTTTGTGTGTATGTTTGATTTTATAATAATGTTGTTTTTATCATTGTTGTTAGCCACCCCGAGTCTACGGAGAGGGGCGGCATACAAATCCAATAAATTATTATTATTATTATAATTATTATTATCCATGGCTTGTGATGATCATACTCCAAAATAAGTAAACCTCTCTATATAAAAGTGAAAACCACTCACGCATTAATAATGAAATCTCCAGAATTGTAAAGCCTACAAACTTGAAATTTGCCATGTATGTTCCCCTTGGCTTCTAGACGGTCACTAAGAAAGGATTTTTCAAAATGACCATTGTAGCATGAGTATTTCTTATATTATTATTATTGACAAGCTGATGCTAAGGAGTTCTACTCCCCCTCCCCACCTGAAAAGAAATGAAATAAAGTCAGAGTCATCCGACAGTAATAGGTGGATGTAAAGCAGAGACAATGGCCAGGAGCTCAACTAAAAATGTGGGGGCTTTTATATTAATTTGGGGACACCTATTAGTGTAGGAAACTGACAGACTGTGTCCAGTCTTTAAAATGGCCAATGCATTGTAGTTAATGAAAGGGCCACTAAATTTTAATTTCTCATGAAGTGTCTGGCTCAAGGAATACTTAAAGTTAGCAACCAAGGCAGTGATGGGTTTTAAATCCCATTGCTACTGGTTCATGCACACGACAATTCTGCGCATGCACAGAGCCTCTCACTGCCACCACTATTGGTTTGTAGAATCAGACTGTACTGGTAGCAACCCACTGCTGAACCAAGGTTAGCGGAGCTAAATCGGAGTCAGCCTTTTCCAGGTTCCGTCAACTAGGTAATGTCCCTTGGTGGGGCCTAGGGGAAGAGCCTTCTCTGTGGGGGCTCCAGCCCTCTGGGATAAGCTCTCCCCAGAGATTTGCACTGCCCCAACCCTCCCCACCTTACGCAAGAGTCTAAAGACTAATCTTTGCTGCCTGGCTTGGGGCCATTAGACTCCAGCCCTCTGACCGACTAATTTAGATTAATTAGTATACAGTGATCCCTCGATTTTCGCGGTCTCGATTTTCGCGAAACGCTATACCACGGTTTTTCAAAAAATAATAAAATAACCGCTATATCACGGTTTTTCCCAAGAATCACTTCTCTGTCTCTTTCTCTTTCTTTCCTGTCATTCTCTCTCTTTCTCTATCTCTCCCCCTCTTGCTCTCTCTCTTTTTCTCACTTTCCCTCTCTTGTTTTCTTTCTCTTCGCCCGCGGGCGGGGTGAACGGCGGGCAGGCGAAGGGCGGGCGGGCAAGCGTCGGGTGGGTGGGCGAGCGGCAGGCAGGCAGGCGGCGAGCGGGCGGGCGGGGCGGTGAGTGGGCGGGGCGAGCGGCGAGCGAGTGGGCGGGGCGAACGGCGGGCGGTGAGCGAGCGGCGAGCGAGTGGGCGGGCAAACGGCCGGGCGGGTGGGCGAGCGGCGAGCGCGGGCGGGCGAGTGGGCGAGCGGCGAGAGAGCGGGTGAGTGAACAGCGGGCGAATGGCGGGCAAACGGGCGAGCGGCGAGCGAGCGGCGGCGAGCGAGCGGGGCGGGCGAACGGCGGGTGGGCGGGTGCCTACGGGGAACGGTGGCCACCAGCACTGCTGCAGGAGGACCAGTGTCCGAAGAAAGCCGGTGAGAGGGGTAGTTTTTGGCTGTCCATAGCCAAAAATGGTGTTTTTACTTCCGCGCCGCTATATCGCGGAAAATCGATTATCGCGGGAGGTCTTGGAACGTAACCCCCGTGATAATTGAGGGATCACTGTAAATTAATTGGATTAGAATGTTTACATTGTTTCTTTTATTTGTTGTAAGGCACTCCAAATCCTTGGAGAGGGGAGGCATATAAATCCAATCAATCAATCAATCAATCAATAGCAAATAAGCAAATGAATGAATGAATGAATGATTAAATAGCAAATAAGCAAATAAATAAATAAGAAAATATGCAAATAAGAAAATATGCGATAGATAGACAGACAGACAGAAAGAAAGAAAGAAAGAAAGAAAAAAAGAAAGAAAGAAAGATAGATGTTCAGAAAGATTTAGTTACAAAGATTAATAGCTATTTAATTTTCAAAAACAGCCCAAAATCTTGCTGCATCAAAAGAACTGGGGGCATATAAATTAGATATTTAATGTGTAGGAGAAAATTTATTGCAATTGTTTCCTGCTGAATCTTTCCTTATCGAACAAGTGCTGCCATTGTCACAGTTCACAACAGATTAAAAGACTCTTTGACAATGGATCCTTCTACTGAAGCTGATCCTGCCTACACATCATGTGATCGCTCAAGATGCCCGTAGCACACAGGCTGCATTTGGACTGAGTGCTAGTCAAAAACATCCTTTGGTTGAGTTTAAACACAACTAAACGATATCAATGCTAATTTGATATTTAAATGTAAGACATCCAGAAAATCCCAGAATACACTGGAAAATAAAACATCAGCCTGGAATAAAATACTTCCATATTCCGTAAGAACAGATTTATCCTTTCTCCCTAGGCTTCTACAATTTATGTATGGTATGCTGGTATGTATTATTGGTTTTTAAAATAAGAGTTTTTAGCCGTCTTAGTATTGGATTGTCACATGTTGTTTTTACCACTGTTGTTAGCCGCCCCGAGTCTATGGAGAGGGGCGGCATATAAATCCAACAAATAATAATAATAATAAAAAATAATAATTAATGTAGCTGCTATGAGTCAACATTAAACTGAAGGGATCCTTGTGTTTATCTTTCTTTTGGCAGTAACAAATCATGAAAGATCTTTTGCTATGCCAGGTAGGGAGGAAGAAAATGCCAAGAGAGTTTCATTGTGGTTTATGGAAGATCTCATTAAAATGTAATAAAGATCCACGAGGAACTATGTTTTCAATAGTGCAGTTATCCAATTTTGGCAGCAGATTTTTCAAGAATATATTTTCGAAGGGTTTAAAATGTTTGTCTCTTCCTCTTTCTAATCAAAGTGTACTTACTTTTAAAAAATATATAAAATTTCAAGAGACGTGACTTTTTTCTGCTTATTATCGTCATTATCATCACTGCAATATTCTTATTTCATTGATTCATTGATGATTCATTGATTCATTGATTCATTGATTCATTGATTCATTCATAAATAAATATAAAACGTAATGAATATGCATGAAGAATTGTGCATTCAATAGTGAACCTAACCAATTTTGTCAGCAGTTTTTTCAACAAAATATTTTCTAAGGGTTTCAAATCTCTCCTTTCCTACCGTCCTCTCTCAAACACACACACTTTCATGCTCTCACTCTTTGTCTCTTTAATCCAAATTATGTGTTGCACTTACATTTTAAAAATATACAAAATTCCAAGAGAGGTTTTTTTCTGCTTTTTATCACATCATCATTATTGTACTATATTTCATCCACCCATCCATTCACCCACCCATCCATCCATCCATCCATTCATCTTGTATGTCATTCATCTCACCTACTTATGACAGTTTCAGGGTCTTAGCACAGATACTTCCTCAAATGAATACAATCACATTGCCATTCCAGAAGTCCCTTGAAGAACTACATCTTCCAAAAGCATAAAACTGGCATAACAATCCCAGTTTTTGTTTTCCTTTTTAATTTAAAGCTAGACAAGACTTCATGTACGCTTTTGAAACTTCATCCACCTATTTTGGTTCTTGCTCGTATTCATTCCGCCATATATTTTCTGTGAGCAAAGCATCAAATTCATTACATCAGGGTAGATGATATTCTTTTCTCTTTCTAATTTACATTCCAATTATTTGTGATTCAATTGTGTTTGTAATACGTACTGAATTTTTAAAAAGTCCACAACCAATGTGAGTTTTGTAAAATCTCATGCTTTTTCTGCATTTGAAAGCAAACTCTGTTGAAAATAGTCACATTTCTGTAAAAAAAACCAGGAATATAATTTTAAAATAATATAAAATGATACAAGGTGGAACTTAGCCTTCAGAGGTATATATCTCTTTTCCCCAAAGTAACCCGCTGCATATTCTTGACAATGTTTCTTCTGCATACTTTGCTAATTTCACTTTCCCTGTTGCTAAGGGAAACAGGTCTCGTTTTCTTGTTATGTTGAGCGTTGTGATATAGTAAGAGCAGAAATCATTTAAATAGGCTGGAAACAGATTGTAAACACTTCCAGTTCAGTTTGCTTATCAATACCAATGGACCACGGACAATAAGATTCTATGAAGCAAAACACCACATTCTACCATCAGCTTTATTTTCAGTAATTCCTCTGGAATGCCTGTGGACCACATCTTCATTCTTAGAAAATAAAAGTAGAGCGGTGTCTACTTGGAAGTGAGCCAATCTATCAAGAAAAAATAGATTTTTGGACAACCTGCGGGAGTCAGAGGAAGGAATAAATTTGGCTTCTGGTAAATAGGTGAATTGTGTGTGTGCTTGTTCTGCTAGGACTGCCATTTCTAATTTGGCAATCAGCCTTTGGGATTTCAAATTCCAAACCAGCAAATTAGCCTAAATAGATTGGCTATGTCTGGTACAGTGAGTTAGCACAGATATATATATATTTCTGAATGAGTAAGAAAATATGGATTAAATAGCAAAAATGGTTTAAAATATTTTTATTTATTTATTTATTTATTTATTTATTTATTTATTTAGTTAGTTAGTTAGTTAGTTAGTTAGTTAGTTAGTTAGTTAGTTAGTCAAGTACGTATTGGTAGTATATAAAGATATAACAATGTTTAATATACATGATACTAGTAATAGAGAAACATTAGGACAGGGGACTGTAGGCACGCTGGTGCACTTATGCATGCCCCTTATTGACCTTTTAGGAATTGGGAGAGATCAACAGTGGATAGTCTAAGAGTAAAGTTTTGGGGGTTAGGTGATGATACTGCAGAGTCAGGTAGTTCCATGCATTAACTACTCGGTTGCTAAAGTTGTATTTCCTGCAGATGAGTTTGGAGCGGTTTACTTTAAGTTTGTATCTGTTATGTGCTTGTGTGTTTTTGTGGTTGAAGCTGAAGTAGCTATGCTTAGGTCATGTTTAAGGTGACAAAGTTCTAAGCTTTCTAAACCTAGGATTGTAAGTCTAGTTATGTAGGGTATTCTGTCGTGAGTGGAGGACTCTTCTAGCAAAGTATCTCTGGACATTTTCTAGAGCATTTATGGCCAAAATGCAGTGTGGGTTCCAGACAGATGAGCTGTATTGATCAGGCGAAAGTTTTGCATGCTCTAGTTAGAAGTGTGAGATTACCAGAACAGAAGCTGCATAGGATTAGGTTAACACTCCCTAAATTAAATTAAATTAAAGTAAATTAAATTAGGTTGTACTCCCTAAAGTACAATCTAAGATTTCTTCCAGAGACACAGCCAATGTAAAGAGTGATGAAAATAAGATATTTGGTTGATGGTATATTAGGTAAAGTCCAGAAGTATACAAATATGGCAGTTGTGAAGTCAAACTAAAGGACAGAGACCTACTAGGAAACTACAGAAACAATTCAGCCAGTGCACTACTGAAGAATGAGCTAACTATTTTTGCTAGCTCCCAGAATTCTCCAAATGTTCAGCAGATCGAAGTTACAGATACTTATACAGAGTATTATTAATTATTTTAGGAAGCCGCCCCGAGTCTACTGAGTGTTCTGTCTGGGTGCCCCCAGACTTCAACACCAACTGGAAAAAGCAGCCAGACACGCTGGTAAAAGCAAAAGCACTTTATAGTTTGAAAAATAAACACAGAGAAAAACCTGTTCTTCCCAACAGGCAGGCTATGAGACTTCACAGCAGAGTCCTGATGGCCAGACAATACAGCAGACTTCTTGCTGGCACACCCACCACTGTAGAGAATAAGACCCACACCTTTCCCCCCCAAGGTTTCAGTATTCAAAGTCACAAACCAGAATTCCAAGACGCCAAAGATCACAGCCAGGTCCCAGGACTCCCAAAGATAATACTCCACAAGCCAGGAAGGGTGGGTCTGCCTTTTCGGCCTTTCCAGAGAGCACCACACCCAAACCCAGCTGTTGCCTCTTTAGTGCTGAAAGTACCTGGCTAATTGTCCCTTTCGTTGGGTTGCTCTTCTCTGCCGGAGATCGATGATTGCTTGTGCATTTTCATCTAAGGAATCCAGGCTGCTTGCTGGGGAGAGCTCCCCCTCGGGGGACTCTGGCTGTCCTCCCTCTCCCTCAGCCTGAGATTCCTCCTCCCCGTCTGCCTGAACCTCCTGTTCATCATCCTCCCCCTCTGAGCAGGAAGCCGGCAGAGGATCAGCCGTTCCCTGAGGGGCCTCAGACAGAATCACAACACTGAGAGGGGCGGCATACAAATCTAATAAATAAATAAATAAATAAGCTTTTCTCATAAATATGAATAGCAGTCCTGAGGCCTACCATTGATTGATTGATTATGTGTCATGAAATTGTTTTCAATTCTTAATGTTATTTATTTATTTATTTTTATATTTATTTATTTTGTCCAAAACACGATGAAGGTTACAGAGGATATACTCGTAGTAAAATATAACAATGAAAGTATAGAAGAGAAGATATAGGAGTAAAATATATCAATGTAAGAATAGAAGAAAAGATATAGGAATAGAAGAAAAGATATATGAGATACAGGAGAGACAATAGGACAGGGGACGGAAGGCACACTAGTGCGCTTATGCAGACTCCTTACTGACCTCTTAGGAATCTGGAGAGGTCAACCGTGGATAGTCTAAGGGTAAAATGTTGGTGGTTAGGGGATGACACTACGGAGTTCGGTAATGAGTTCCACGTTTCAACAACTCGATTACTAAAGTCATATTTTTACAGTCAAGTTTGGAACGGTTAATATTAAGTTTGAATCTGTTGTGTGCTCTTGTGTTGTTGTGGTGGTTGAAGCTGAAGTAGTCATTGACAGGCAAGACGTTGCAGCATATGATCTTGTGGACAATACTTAGATCATGTTTAAGGCGTTGTAGTTCTAAGCTTTCTAGACCCAGGATTGTAAGTCTAGTTTCGTAGGGTATTCTGTTTCAAGTGGAAGAGTGAAGGGCACTTCTGGTGAAGTATCTTTGGACATTTTCAAGGGTGTTAATGTCCGAGATGCAGTATGGTTTCCAAGCAGATGAGCTTTATTTGAGGAGGGGTCTGATTAAAGTTTGGTAAGCTCTGGTAGGTAGTGTGAGATTGCCGGAACAGAAGCTATGTAGGATTAGGTTAACAACTCTTGAAGACTTTTTGGCTTTTTTTCTGTGTTACAGAGGGTAATGAATAGAGCACAAAATATCATGGGCTGCCCCTGACCTCAGTAAATAAAATTACTAGGACTTGGTGTGTTAGCAGGGTGAGGAAAATAATTACTCAAACCCTGGTCAGCTCTTCTTTACTCTCCTACCATCGGGCAGGAGACATAGAAGCATCTGTTAGTATGATCTATTGGGTTAGGGTTTTTTTTTACTTTCAGTTAAAAAGTTATTGAGATGTATTTTGTGTTTGGACGGCTGCACTAAGGGAGGCTCATCCAATCTCATTGTACACATGCTGTGCACTGGCAATAAAGTTTTGAATTGAATTGAATTAGTGACTCCCTATATAGATTTTCTCCAGGAGGATCTGTCCTGAATTTGGTTCCTCAGTTATTCCAATTTCACATTCATTGCGGCTACAATTGAACTTGTGAACCTACCTTTCTGTTTACTTTGTTTTCCTATTTTCCTTCTACTTTTTCCAGCACTTTACACTTCTCCTGAGAGCTATTTATTTGCATAATGTGATGTTTCCAGAGTAGTCATTTGTACCTCGTGGAAACCCTGTGTTGACTTATTTTGCAGATCCATTTCTTTATTGTTGTTGTTTTGACTATTTGTGGACTTTAATTATTATTATTATTATTATTATTATTATTATTATTATTATTATTATTATTATTAATTGGATTTGTATGCCGCCCCTCTCCGCAGACTCGGGGTGGCTAACAAAAGTGATAAAAAACAGCATGTAACAATCCAATACTAAAACAACTAAAAAAAAACCTTATTATAAAACCTAACATACATACAAACATACCATGCATAAATTGTAAAGGCCTAGGGGGGGAAGAGTATCTCAGTTCCCCCGTGCCTGACAGCAAAGGTGGGTTTTAAGAAGCTTACGAAAGGCGAGGAGGGTGGGGGCAATTCTGATATCTGGGGGGAGCTGGTTCCAGAGGGCCGGGGCCACCACAGAGAAGGCTTTTCCCCTGGGTCCTGCCAATTGACATTGTTTAGTCGACGGGACCCGGAGAAGGCCCACTCTGTGGAACCTAACTGGTCGCTGGGATTCGTGTGGCAGAAGGCAGTCCCGGAGATATTCATGAAGGGCTTTATAGGTCATAACCAACACTTTGAATTGTGACCGGAAACTGATCCGCAACCAATGCAGACTGGGGAGTGTTGGTGTAACATGGACATATTTAGGAAAGCCGATGATTGCTCTTGCAGCTGCATTCTGCACAACTTGAAGTTTCCGAACACTTTTCAAAGGTAGCCCCATGTAGAGAGCATTACAGTAGTCAAGCCTCGAGGTGATGAGGGCATGAGTGACTGCGAGCACAGTATCAGAACAGCATTTTCAATAACTGCACCATGGTTAGTTCTAGTCTGTGGCATATTTCTAAACAGTGATAATCAATCTTAATACAGAAGCTATCTGCCACTTCAGTATCTTTGTTGTTAACCCTGATGCTTACAAGTCTGGTAGCATAAGGTATTCTGTTGCAAATAGAGGAGTAGAGGACTTGTCTCGTGAAATATCTCTGGACTCTCTCAATTGTATTAGTGTCTGTTATGTAATGCGGATTCCAGGCAGATAAGCTGTATTCAAGAATTGGTCTAGCAAATGTTTTGTATGCTCTAGTTAAAAGTACAATATTACCAGAGAAGAAGCTACACAAGATTAGGTTAACAACTCTTAATGCTTATTGTAATGCTTAATGCAATGTTGTTACAGTGGGCTCTAGCACTAGATCATTAGAGATGAGGTCTGTTGAAGAGTAAGTGTCAGCTACAAGGTCGTGTCCATCCAGCTTGTATTTTGTCAGCTACAAGTGTCAGCTACAAGGTCATGTCCATCCAGCTTGTATTTTGTGTTCTGATTTTTTTTTTACCAATGTGTAAGACAGAGCATTTGTTGGTTGAGATTTGAAGTTGCCATTCTGATACATAGTCTAGGTGTTTTTGAAAGGTAGCAGCTTATATAATATATAACATATAAATAACATACAGGGTGCATTCCAAAAGTAATGCAATTTTTGTCAACCTGATCCTACGTAGCTTCTGCTCCGGCAATCTCACACTACTCACCAGAGCTTACAAAACTTTTGCCAGACCCATCCTCGAATACAGCTCACCTGTCTGGAACCCACACCGAATTTCGGACATCAACACCCTAGAAAAGGTCCAACGATACTTCACCAGAAGAGCCCTTCACTCCACCACTCGAAACAGAATACCCTACGAAACTAGACTTACAATCCTGGATCTAGAAAGCTTAGAACTATGACGCCTTAAACATGATCTAAGTATTGCCCACAAGATCATATGCTGCAACATCCTGCCTGTCAACAACTACTTCAGTTTCAACCGCAATAACACAAGAGCACGCAACAGGTTCAAACTTAATATCAATACCAAACTTGACTGTAAAAAATATGACTTTAGCAATCGAGTTGTTGAAGCGTGGAACTCATTACCAGACTCTGTGGTGTCAACCCCCAACCCTCAACATTTTTCCCTTAGACTTTCCATGGTTGACTTCTCCAGATTCCTTAGAGGTCAGTAAGGGGCGAGCATAAGTGCACTAGTGTGCCTTCCGTCCCCTGTCCAATTGTCTCTCCTATATTTTATATATCTTTTCTCGATTCCATATATCCTTCCTTTACTCTTCATTGATATATTCTATTCTCATATCTCTTCTTCTATCCCTTCCCTGATATTTACTACTACACGTTTTTATTCTTCTTAACTTTCAATTTTTATTGGACAAAATAAATAAATAAAAATAAATACATAATTTTTTTAAAAAAGTAATTCATTGAACAGATTTGCACAAACACTTAAAATTCATCAAAGTACTTTCCTTGGGTCTCTACACATTTTTTCTAGCGACTCTGCCATGACCGGTATGTGCCCTGGAAGGCATCTTCAGGGACCTCTTGCAAGGTCTTCATCACAGCTGATTGAATCTCTTCTATGGACAAAAAACACGCCTTGCCACAATGCACTACGAGTCTGCGAGTTCCTGGCCAAACATCAGGTGACAATGCTGCCCCACACCTCCATAGTCACCCCAGCAGACTTCTTTTTGTTCCCAGCCCTGAAAGGAATCCGTTTTTCGTCCATAGAAGAGATCCAATCAGCCAAGACTTTGCGAGAGGTCCCTGAAGACGCCTTCCAAGGCGCATACCAGTCATGGCAGAGTTGCTGGAAAAAATGTGTAGAGGCCCAAGGACAATACTTTGAAGAATTTTAAGTGTTTGTGCAAATCTGTTCTATAGATTACTTTTTTAAAAAAAAATGCATTACTTTTGGAACACACCCTGTAGATATAGCTTTGTCTCCCTTCTCTGTAAACCTGGGTCAGTCTGTTTCACATGAGAACTATAAGATGCTTTCAGAATACCATTTTCTAAAGTACATTCCACAGCCTTATTTGATTGAAATAATCAAAGGTTCCACTTTAATGAGTGGAGCATATTTATTTATTTATTTATTTATTTATTGGATTTGTATGCCGCCCCTCTCTAAGGACTATTATATTGACTTAATGTTAGTACTCTTTCCCTTTCTCAATTATCCAGCATGTAGTAGCAATAATGCCTCCTGTTCCTGTTTTTTTTTAAAAGTTATATTGAACATCTGGTATCTCACTTTCCATATAAGGCTATAATCTGGTTTGGGTAATGATTATAGCATTATTTTGCTAGAATGTGAAAGTTAAACATTCTGTGGTGTCTTCTTTTTTGTATTGGCATATATACTAACTTCTTCCAATCTGTTGGCCTTTCTCCATATTTTCTGGTATAATTTGGTTAGATATTTACAGATTCTTCTTCTGTAATATTACTATAATATTGTAAATATTTTAGCCTCCTAATCTGTTAATGATTAGACAGCTAATTTCATCTTTTACTGTAGTACTTGAAGTTCTTGTAGAGTATATCTTCCTAGATATCTTGAATGTTGATATCTCTGATACATAGAATTTCAATATATTCCTTCCATTTTTCTTCAATATTCTTTGAATCATTTCCTACCTGTTCATTAGCAATTACCTTCATTATAATGTCAAAGTGAAAGAATCCTGCAATATCTCCACTCACACCTTGAGTTTCACTGAAGAAACTATAGAGGGTCCCTTTTGAGATATTGCTCTGCCACCAGGGTTTCTGTGGGTTAAGGTGCATCTTATCTGACTATTGCCTTCTCTTCCTTCTTTTGTTTCATATCCCATTGAATACATACATACAGACATACATACATACATACATACATACATACATACATACATACATACGTGTGTGTATGTATGTATATATGTAAGATATTATATGTAATATTGCAAGATACTTTTACCAAAACACTTACACTACAAATTTATATCCCTTTGGCATTTATAGGCAATATTGCAATGCACATAAGAAAGATACAAGGCTCAGATCACAACTTTCCAATGCCGCTTGTATCACCTGGGCCCCTTTGCCCCTCCTGTACATTCTTTTGCTTCAACTCAGGCTTTCCTTGTATGCCAATTAAGTCCATTAACCTCTGACTGTATCTAGACATAGGTTTACCAGCAGAGGTTCCTGGAGGTAGCTAATCAAATATCACTCATGTTTTTTCCCACACGTATTTCACCCACGAGGGAAACCTGCTGGTAAGAAATGACTTGCTCCTTGCTATGTAAATTCTGGACCTGTGTCAAATATTCACCTGAATTAAAGCAGATGTAAAATATGGATTACAAGCAAGGATCCATTTGGCTTTGAGAAAAATAATAATGTCTGTTCTGTCGGGCTCTCTGGTAGAAGCCTCCCAAAAACTCACAGGTACAAATTTCAGACACACACATGTTTGAAAATTCAAAACAATGTTCTTTATAATGAAAATTCACTTAAACCAAGCCCTCTTTTGGTATAGCAAAGAGCACTCGTCTCCAAACAAACTGGTAATTTGTACAAGTCCCTTATCAGTTCTGTGATACTTAGCTTGCAGCTGTGAGGCAATTCAGAGTCCTTCTTCTTTCACAAAGTGACACACACTTTGCTCTGGTTTAGTTTCAAAGCGGGGGAAAATCAGCACACAAAAAGTCAAAGTCAGTAAAGCAGTCACGAAACACAATGATCAGATAATCCTCCACAATGGCCAAACCCACAGGCTGCTATTTATAGCAGCCTCACTAATTACCACAGCCCCACCCAACCACAGGTAGCCTCATTTTCTTTGATAATAATCTCTCAGTTGTTGTTGCCTACGCATCGCTCTCCTCATGCGTGGCTGTATCATTAACTCTTGTTCTGAATCCAAGGAGGAGCTAGATAATTGATCTCCTTCTGAGCTGTCTGCCACACTCTCCTCCTCCCTGTCACTCATGTCTTCTTGGTCAGAGGAGCCTTCATCAGCAGATTCCACCGGGGGCAAAACAGGCCTGCAGCATGTGGATGTCTCCCCCACATCCACAGTCCTTGGGGCAGGGCCAGAGCTAACCACAACAATTTCATGTGCAAGTTTATTCCATTTTAATGTGCAATTTCTTCAGTACAAATTACTAATATATAGGTTTTTAGCCTATGAAGCTATAGGAAGGTCCGTGTGCCAAATAGCTGTACTATACTAGCTTGAAAGCTAATTATAAACAGCTCTCCATTTGTACAAGAAAGAAATATTTGGAGGAGCTGCAGAACGTGAATCAGTGTTCAGGGAAAATAAGTTTATAAAGCAAAGCAAATCCATTTCTAATTAGTTATTTCCTAATTTGGCATATTTTTGAAAAGTGTACTAAGATGACCCAAAGGCATGAAACCATTACATCCAGAAGGCGAGCACATACGGTAGCGAGTAGGCTAGCCATTCATGCCAAAATCTGCATCTAAACAAACGATCTGTAAACAGGCGGTCCATGGCATCACCATTCCTGCCTGACCACACAGATGCAACCTTTCAAAGCAAGTGCTAAAGACTAGTTGCAGCTGTTTCCACTTGAAGAAAATCTGTGTGGTCCTGTTGCTTGGACTAAGACATACAGTGTACGCTAAAACAGAAAGTGGAAATCCGCTGTGGGAATTCATTTCTATTCTAACCGCTTATCCTGTCTCAAGACAAAAAGAAACAACAACCTTCAAAAGATAGAAGGCTAAATCTGGCCTGGACAGACCAATGACTGCACCAGGCAGATTTGTTAACTATTTTTTAAAAAAAGAATCCTCTTCTGAGACTGGTCCAATAGTTCCAAACAGTGTTCCCTCTAAATTTTTTTGGGGGTGGGCGGAAAAGTATAGTGTCTGAGCGGCAGTCCCTTCGGGACTGGGCGGCACAGAAATAATAAATAAGTAAGTAAGTAAGTAAGTAAGTAAGTAAGTAAGTAAGTAAGTAAGTAAGTAAGTAAGTAAGTAAGTAAGTAAGTAAGCAAACAAACAAAAAACCCACCCTGTTTTGCCTCAGAGAATTTCAAAATAAAATACTGTACTGTGTGTCTATAACAGTGAGCTCATAATAGGGCAACTGTATCAATATCAAAATGCCACTTAAATAGTTGAGCTAGTTTCAAACTAGATTTTGATTTTCTTTCTCTCTTCCTTACTCCCATCCTTTTTCTTTTTCTTTTCCTTCCTCTCTTTTTTCTGTTTCTCTCTCTTCTTCCCTCTCTCCTTCCCTCTCACTCTTTCCCTCTCGGCTTCTGGGCAGGTTTGGAAAACTCTGAGTTGATGATGATTTTTAAGTGAGCGATTGCTCAGTGCTCAGCTTAGAGGGAACTATGGTTCCAAACATGGAATAGGTTTTGATATGAAGAAAGGAAGTAAACAGAAATTCTTTGGTCTCTAAGAAGACTCGGGGGGGCTAACAACAATAAAAAGACAATGTAAACAAATCTAATATTAAAAATAATCTAAAAACCCCCCATTTAAAGAACCAATCATGCATACAAGCATACCATGTATAAATTCTATAAGCCTAGCATGGGGCTTGCGAAAGGCAAGGAGAGTGGGGGCAACTCTGATATCGGGGGGGAGTTGGTTCCAGAGAGTCGGGGCCGTCACAGAGAAGGCTCTTCCCCTGGGTCCCGCTAGACGACATTGTTTAGTCGACGGGACCCGGAGAAGGCCGTAGAAGGCCAACTGTGTGGGACCTAACTGGTCGCTGGAATTCGTGTGGCAGAAGGCGGTCCCGGAGATATTTGATATATTTGATATATGCAAATTGTTTGGGATCTTTTTAAAAAAGTGCCATATTGAATAAATAAATAAATAAATTCTGCCACACGAATCCCAGCATCTGGTAAGGTCCCACAGCGTTGGCCTTCTCCAGGCCCCATCAACTAGACAATGTCATTTGGCAGGTCCTAGGGGGAAGAGCCTTCTCTGCGGGGGGCCCAGCCCTCTGGAATCAACTCCCCCCCAGAGATTTGCACTGCGCCCACCCTCCTTGCCTTTTGTAAGAATTTGAGAACGTATTTACGCTGCCAGGCTTGGAGACCCAGCCTCTGGCCAGTGAATGTGTAAGATGTTGTAGTGTGTATTTGAATGTTTGATTTTTAAATGTTTTAGCCTTTTAAAATATTTTAAATTAATTATTTATGTTAATTGGTTTTAGATGTGTTTTATATATTGTGTTTTTTATTGAAATGTTGTGAGACGCCCCGAGTCCACATATAAGTCCAATTAATAAATAACATATAAGTCCAATTAATAGATAAATAAAATAAATAAATAAATAAAAACCCACCTTTGCCGTCAGGCATGGGGGAACTGAGATACTCTTTCCCCCTAGGTCTTTACAATTTATGCATGGTATGTTTGTATGTATGTTTGGTTTTATAATAAGGTTTTTTTTAGTTGTTTTAATATTGGATTGTTACATGCTATTTTTTATCACTGTTGTTAGCCTCCCCGTATCTATGGAGAGGGGCGGCATACAAATCCAATTAATAATAATAATAATAATAATAATAATAATAATAATAATAATAATAATAATAATTAGAGGGATATCTAGGGTACATATCTTCTCACATCCTGATTCTTTCATAACTGCAATTATTCCAGAAGTCATGAATTGAACTCCTTCTTTCTTCGGCATCATGAAATAAATTATAAATTTACAGTTAGGAATATTAAAGCATTTTCCTTCTATTGGTGGTTAGAAGTGCAGGTAGATTGGTCTATATTGCCAAAGATAGCCGTCTGCTCTTGATGAGGTGGACAATGCCACACTATCTCTCTCTGTGACCGCTGTTAAAGGATAGTTTGTTTGTCAATCTGATCAGCTTCTGTAAGTAGAATGACAGAAGAGATGCCCTCTTATTCTTCATCTCAGGGAGCAAAATATGTTATGCAGTCTCAAAATGGTATGTTGATCGAAACATTAAAATATGTGAAAGGGTTAAATAAGATTCAGGAGGGAAGTGTTTTTAATAGGAAAGTGAACACAAGAACAAGGGGGCACAATCTGAGGTTAGTTAGGGGGAATGATCAGAAGCAATGTGAGAAAATATTATTTTACTGAAAGAATGGTAGATGCTTGGAACAAACTTCCAGCAGACGTGGTTGGTAAATCCACAGTAACTGAATTTAAACATGCCTGGGATAAACATATATCCATCCTAAGGTAAAATACAGGAAATAGTATAAGGGCAGACTAGATGGACCATGAGGTCTTTTTCTACAGTCTATCTTCTATGTTTCTATGTACACAATGACAAAAATGCTCAGAAATTAGATGTCAGACAAATTAGACAGCAAATAAAGTCATCTCCAAGACCCAGTTTTTCAAAGAAAATAGTAGAGATACAGGAACTTCATTTTCAACCTATTAAATGGTTCATATCACAGGTCAGATATTATTTACTCATATCATAAACAGAGGCTCCATTGAGACTACAAAGATTAGATTAGGTCAAGAGCCCACCTAATCCAATATTTCATTACAGGGAACTCATAGAAAAGTAACACGTTTATTCTATTGATACTCCTTGGCATCTAGTATTTATAACATGCTATTTAATCATATAAACAGTATAAACAGCTATCTAGACTGGTAGCTATTCAAGGAGTCCTTCAGTGTTTAAGTTGATGGCGCATAATGGTTCTATGAAAATCAAGAACAAGAACAGAGAACATTTGACCTCTGAAAAAGCATCAATGTTCACATGACATATAGACAGAACATTAACTAAATTTTAACAGCAAATTATTTTTAAGTGTGTGAAGATATTGAAAAATGAGAAAAAAATAGATGAAGGATATTTTCATAAAATTGCTGTGAAAATTCCTCAATTTTCCTCCTTTTACCACCCTTGAGTTATTGAAGATTTTATCTTTACCCTAAAAAATAAAAATGGAAAACTCACATTCAGTTTCTCTGGTTACTTGTGACTAATTCTACACCACAGGTTTTTTTGAAAAATCTAATCTTGAACAGGCCAAAAATAGATCAGCAGTGACCTTTGAAAACCATAAACTCTAAGATAATTAGTCATGGTTACATTTTTCCAAGGCCTGGAGGTCACATTGTAATTCCACCTTTTACCTTTTGCATATGGTGAAATAAGAGTAAAAAATGATATTTTATCTCTTTTTACTTTTACTTTGGTAAAATCTTTATAATGTTGCCCACTTACCAGCAGTGATATCTAGTTGTATAAGATAATAAATTACTTACTGTTTCCCATTATGTGTTTCAATTTCATTTTAGGTATTTACTTAAAAACAACACATACGGTACCTATTAACTTTCAAACATATTTTATATCAAAAATTCAGAAATGTTATTACAATTTAATATGGATAGCATCATCAATAAATAACACATGTTCATGTGAACAGTTTAAATTATCATTTCTTGTCCCCAAAAGCTTACAGCAGAAATATCAATTCTGCATTTATAAACATTTGCAAAACTCAAGCCTTCCTTCAAATGATACAAATAGCATTACATTAGAATGAAACAAACTATGCCCTTTCATGTATATGCAACATAATGACAAAATGTACAAAACGGACAGAACTTATGCTGAGACGCTACTTTCTACTGTCTCTCTCCCTCCTGTTTCTACCCTGATGGATACTTCTATCTGCATTCTTAAATATATTCTGTGCTTTAAAAATATTTTTTTTGCCAAACTCAAATTAGCCAACTGGATAATTATTTTAATCCAAGGAAACAGGGATTTTTTCCGCCTTGTGAAAATATTAATTGCTTTAATTCAGCCCTTGGAATACTGAGGATCAATAATATAATTATTTATTAAACTTTAGAAAGCATTGGAATTAACGTTTGCTGAAAATATTTTCTTATCAGTAGCATCATATATAAACAAAATAATTATATAATGATAAAACTATATTACAAGACAGCATCCTATAAGGAAGAAACCTATTTATCCATCTAGCTATGCTTACATATATCTATCCATTTACATTATCCATTAGCTGATTATATGATGAAAAAAAACCCTAGAGAATAAAAGAAGAAAGAGAAGGGGGAAAAAGATTTTTCTTATAATACCAAAGAGGAGGAGGAGGAGGAAGAGGAGGAGGAGGAGGCATTCCAGGAATACTTAAATAAGGATTGGCCACCCTTTCTAAAATCTGCCAGAACTCGTGTTTGATTATGTTTGTCCCGTGGCTATCCTAAAAGGCTACAAATTTAAGTCTACATTTTCATTCTTCTTCTCTCATTACTATAGGGTGAAGGAATGACATTTAATAGGTAACAATGTATTATTCTGCCTTTAGGAAGCAAAATCAAATAGCTAATTTCTGCTTTAGTAAATAGTTCAAATACTTCCAAAATAATACCTTGTATATTATTACAAGTTGAATATTGTAATACTGTATGGTACATATTCCATTTTCAATAACCTGTCCTGTATTGGGTACCATGCTAAAAGAATGATTCATATAAACTGAGACAGTGTCCAAAAATCAACAAGCATGAACAGGCATGAACAGGCAGCTAGCAAGAAAATACTTATAAAAACTGAAGTAATTAGTAACATTTAACCTTGACAAAGAAAACTGAGAAAGCTGAGATGAATTATCACAACCCTCTTCAACTATCAGAAATGCCAGAAGGTCTATACAGTGGAACCTCGACATACGAGCTGCTCTATATACAAGCATTTCGAGATACGAGCTAGGAGGGGAGAGATATTTCAGTTCGACTCCCAAGCTCAAATTCGAGATACGAGCTGAGGCCAAGTCTTCGCTCCGGGCTGTGCCCCCTCCGAGCGCTCACCGCCTGTCCCTGTCAGCGGCCCAGCCACCTTCACCCGCCCGGACAACCGCCTCCTTCTCCCTTCCCCGTGGGAGCGCCGCACCTCTTGTCTGCCCGGCCCGAGAGGCACGAAACCGCCACTCATGCCGGGTGGCCCGCCTGGAACGCCAGCATTGCCGCCGGGCTGATTGCCAAGCGGGGGCGGGGCGCGGGAGGAGGCAGCGCCGCACCAGCCCCCTCAGGCCGCTCCGCCCGGGATGGGGCTCCTCCGGAGGGGCGCACAGGGAAGGGCTTGAGCCGCCGCCTTCTCCCTTCCCCATGGGAGCGCTGCATTTCTTGTCTGCCCGGCTCGAGAGGCATGAAACCGCCGCTCATGCCGGGTGGCCCGCCTGGAACGCCAGCATTGCCGCCGGGCCGATTGCCGAGCGGGGGCGTGGCGTGGGAGGAGGCAGCGCCGCACCAGCCCCCTCAGGCCGCTCCGTCTGGGATGGGGCTCCTCCGGAGGGACGCACGGGGGTCTCGGGAGGAGCCCCATCCCGGGTGGAGCGGCCTGAGGGGGCTGGTGCGGCACTGCCTCCTCCCGCGCCCCGCCCCCACTCGGCAATCAGCCCGGCGGCAATGCTGGCGTTCCAGGTGGGCCGCCCGGCATGAGCAGCGGTTTCGTGCCTCTCGGGCCGGGCAGACAAGAGGTGTGGCGCTCCCATGGGGAAGGGAGAAGAGGCGGTTGTACGGGCGGGTGAAGGTGGCTGGGCCGCTGACAGGGACAGGCGGTGAGCGCTCGGAGGGGGCACAGCCCGGAGCGAGACTTGGCCTCCGCCGCGGCTGCTGCCCACCTGCTTCTCTCTCCCTCCTTCCCCCCGGTGCTTGGCGAACGGAGTGGCGGTCGCTTTGCCTGCCGCTCTGCTTCCCTTCCTCCGCAGACCCAGAGACAAAACAAACAGAAAAGAGGCACGGAGCGGGGGGAGCCGCCTGGCAGACCGCCTTTGTGTTTTTGGCTGGGGGGGGAGTGGATCGGGAGGCTCAAGCCTCCTTCGGTGGTGGCGGTCGGTTTTTGATTTTTGGGCTTGCACGCATTAATCGCTTTTCCATTGATTCCTATGGGAAACAATGTTTCATCTTACAAGCTTTTTGACTTACGAGCCTCCTCCCGGCACCAATTAAATTCGTAAGTCGAGGTATTACTGTACTTATTTTATGTTCCTTCAGATGGTTTAATCCGGAAGAATGATGGATGGTCTCAGCGGCCGATTAGGGGCCACATAGTTGGCCTTCTCCAGGTCCCATCGACTAAACAATGTTGTCTGGCGGGACCCAGAGGAAAAGCCTTTTCTGTGATGGCCCCGGCCCACTGGAACCAACTCATCTGTGCCACAGCATCATGTCTATGCTTGTAGTCAGTCTGTGCGATCTTTTTGCAGCAGCTGAGTATGTGATCGATTGTTCCATCTGTTTATTTACAGAGTCTGCACTTTGGATCGTCTGTTGATTTTTCAATTCTAGCTATGCATACATATATCTATCCATTTACATGTATAATTCTGGCTTTGACAGCATTTGTTCTAATGGCCTGTTCTTGTGCCGCCAGTATTAGTTCTTCTGTCTCCTTTTTGAGTGTTCCACTTGTAAGCCATGACCAGATCTTTTCTTTATCCACATCATCATCATCATCATCATCATCATCATCATCATCATCATCATTATTATTATTATTATTATTATTATTAACAAATGATTAAATTTCAGAAAGGACCCAAATTGTTGGAGGCAATAGGCTGACACTGTACGGTCCAATATGGCACCCCAGTAGCGAAAATGGAGCTATGTGCATAGCTCCAGCTGACTGGTGGGTGGGCACACCAACGTTGGTGTTAGATTCGGATTCTGTGAATGCACCGGAAGCCAGATCTTGCATGAGGACATGTGAGCAAGTGAGATTTTGGCAATTTTCACCAATTGTTTACATGCACAGAAGCAAAAATATGGGCGGAAATCTCCAAAATCTCGCTTGCTCATGTGACCTCATGCAAGATTTGGCTTCTGGTGCATGTGCAGACGCCGAATCTAGCACCGACCTGTGTGCACCCTCCCTCTGGACATGCTTGCGCCTGCACAGTTACCGGGAGTGTTCCTGGAGTGCCGGCGAAGAGGACCCCCTGCTTGATAGGTTTATCTATTGATCATAATTGTATGGCCACCCATCTCATATGAAAGAGACTCTGGATGACGTACAAGACATAATTAAAATAAATAAATGTATTAAAACAGATATAATTTAAAAAATAACTATACACACCAAACAGGAAACAATAAAATTAACTACAGTAAGAAAACCATTATGAAATTTTTCTTGTCCCTGGGAACCCCAAGCCTGGTAACATAGCCGGGTCTAGTTGAATTTTGAAAGGGTGGACCAAAGTCCCAATCGTTGTCTAATGGGTTTTGAAAACTGTACTTGCTCAGATCAAAGAAGCTCACACAATTTTACCCTGCAATGTTTGATTGATGTCTCTTTAAACTTTTGGGTTTTCTTTCCCTCTGATTTTGCAGAAACAATTTGACATGATGAGGAGCAGGAATGCAGCGTCTGCTACAAAACCACAGCAAGGCTCTTCATTAATGGGTTCATGCTGCTACTAAGCAAAGCCAAGGAATTCTTCGCCTTCTGCTGGTTCACTGGATCTGTATTGTTAAAATAGAAATGTAAAAGCCACTGATATTCTTGTACCTCTTAGCTTATGTTGTGTAACAAAGGTATTTTTTTATACTTAGATCAGCAGTGGGCTTCTAGCCGGAACGTTAAATTGGGCTCGCCGCCACGGCTCGTGAGTACTTGCGGGGCCAGCGCAATTTTGTTTCTGCACCTGTGGAGGTAGCAAAGTCGCGCACGGAGCTACAGGTGCGCCCGTGTTTCAGCGAGTTGTTTTTGCTTCCCGCATGCCGAAACATGGGCAAACCTACGACTCCATGCGTGAGTTTGCTACCTACACAGGTGTAGAAGCAAAATCGCGCTGGCCCCGCAAGCACTGACGAGTTTCGGTGGTGAGCCCAATTTAGTGTTCTGGCTAGAAGCCCACCCATGACTTAGATGTGTTTTCTTCAGTTTATTTGTTTTCTATGTGTGTATGTATGTTGAATATACAGCATACCGAACATCCATGCAGCAGCCCACTTCTGCTTCCCTGCCAGTTCACATTGTGATGGAAGTGCATCACACAAGATTTGTTCTCAAATTTCAGATCACAAGGAAAATTCACCTCCCCCACAGGAAAACTTTTAAATCCTTTTGATTAAACTTTCCAGGATGTTCAGACCAGTTTTATTCACAAAGTTGTGTTGTTGCAGCACCCTGTGGTCATGTTATTATGATTTTTGATGCTTCCTTCATATACAAAGACAATGGTGAAGTCAGCAAGAAGTCTATGTCATGCGTTGCTGTGATTCTACAAAAAGTGTGGGTCAAGCACTTTAGTGAATGTGGAGAAGACCACATTTTTCTGGAGAACCAATATTCCAGCAGGGTCAGTTATATATGACTTTAAGTCAGAGAAAAAGATATGAAAATGTTAGAGAAGTCTTGAAGGGTGGCAGATCAACCAGAGAAGTTGTCATCAAATCCCTCATTAAATGAAGAAGAGTTATATTTCCCTCTTTCTTCTTTAGCAAATTGATGTTTTCTTCTATAATAGTCAAAGTAAAATGATCGCAATACCATTCATGAAAACGTAATACTTGTTCTGATCATATTAAATTGCATCACCTTTCTCTCAAAGGAAGATCCAACAAATTTCAGAGATGTCTAGTTAACAGCTAACAGACATATAAACAAGTTCAGTGGGTGAAAGATTCTAAGCTTTGAGAAGAAATAAAAAAATGTTTAGAAAGAGTTTTTATTTTGTTTTGCTTGTATGTTTATTTGCTGTGTTTGGTCAATGTACATGTATTGGCAATATGTATAGAAAGAAATGAATGAGCTGAAGGAAATTAAAACTTCACAACTGCCGTGTACAAAAAGCAAAAATGTAAACTGTTAACAATCTTTATCCATAAAACCATATCTACAAAATCCTGGCAGAAAGTCAAATAAGATTTTTTTTTGGCTGAAAGGGAGTTTGAATCTATTAGACCTAAATCCCAAACAACACAATGTTGGTTTATGAAAAGCAGCGAAGATGGATGTGTCCCATATGCCCTTTTGTCTCTATATTCATTCAAATTCCCCTCTTTTATAATTCTTGCAGAACTATTGCTACCACTACAGCAGGGCACATGGAAATTTTGGGCAAGCATCAGAGAATTCCGCAGCTACCACAGTTTAAATATGTTCCAGCTTAAGCTCCTGAACAAAAAATAACAGCTGGCATATAACCTTTTTGAAAGAAATAGAATATTGCCATTGAGAATAATCATATTTATTCTTGAAGAGTCCAGTGCATGGAAGCTTTCGGTGCCTGATAGCTAATGCATATAACAGATCGTTGTAAATAATATGACAACGTGAATGTCCAGTAGGAACCAAAGAAAGTATGCAGATTAAAACAGCCTGCGCAAAGCTAAAAATGGATCTGTGTCTCTGTACTATAAACTAAGCATGTGGGTGAAAGCTTGATGAAGTACAGAAATGCTTTTTATAATATACAGTCCCTGGATAATAGGGTTAACTTTCACAGAATGTGTCATGCAAAATATTATTTCCTAGAAAGGAAAGCGGTGTGAAAAATCTAGTTATCTGATGGGAACTAATAGATGATCAGTTGATAAATAGCCTCAAAACAAGCATTGATCTGAATCCAATAGATCAGCAGCAATTAAAGAATCTGGATAATTTGTAATGCTATTAAAACTTCCTCTAACCCCATTAAGTCAGAGCTTATAGCTCTGATAAGATCCAAAAAGAAAAAAGAAATCAAGTAAATTCTAACATTAAATTCTCTAAAGAAATATTCTTTGTTTAATATGTAAAATGTTCTGCATACATTTTGGGATTATAACTGGACAACGGGAGAAATTTTGTCCATTATTTATATTTAATTTGTTTATTAAAAATCCAGACAGAAACAATTCCTCTTTTTTTTGATGTTTTATACATTATTTAGTCTAATGCTAAATAATTTCATCCATTAATAGAATTGTTGTAATTCTTTTTTTTTTTACTTTCCCTTATCATTTCTGAAGTTATATCGAC
Organism: Erythrolamprus reginae; assembly: GCF_031021105.1. Lineage (NCBI taxonomy): Eukaryota > Metazoa > Chordata > Lepidosauria > Squamata > Dipsadidae > Erythrolamprus > Erythrolamprus reginae. Next base: position 225,537,433 of record NC_091952.1, read on the forward strand.
CCTGTAATGCTATTATACAAACTCTTTTAAAACTTGACTAGACTAGACTGGGATGGACTGGACTGGGATGGGTTGAGATGGACAGGGCCAGGCAAGGCCAGGCCGGAAGAGAAAAGAAAAGAAAAGAAAAGAAAAAGAATTGAACTGAATTGAATTATTTATTGGTAAAGGAATTTGTGTCCAGTGCATGTGACCAGTGACACTGGTCTCACTGTATATACAAATTTCAAACACCCAGTGTACATACAAACATAAATTCTCAGTGTACGTACAAACAAGAACATGATAAATCCTAAATCATAAGATACAATCCTAAATCATAAGATACAAACAACAAAGTGATAAATCATAAGATACCAATGGGAAAGATGGAAGGGTTACTAGCAGTAAAGCCTTACTACATGGTTAGATAGCCATAGACATAAGACAGTACTAGGGTAAATTATTGTTTATGCTGAGATTTGTTACTGCCTGGGAGAGCTAATCAGAACATGTTAATCAATGAATCTTGTTGAAGAAGAAGAAGAAGGGGAGGAGGAGGAGGAAGAAGGATAAGGATAAGGATAAGGAGAAGGAGAAGAAGAAGAAGAAGAAGAAGAAGAAGAAGAAGAAGAAGAAGAAGAAGAAGAAGAAGAAGAAGAAAAAGAAGAAGAAATAGTAGTAGTAGTAGAAGAAGAAGAAGGGTGTGGTTTAATCTGTTCTCCATCATACTTTGTTGTGAAAACATCTCTTGCCATGTAGTCTCTGAAAGAACATATAGTATTGTAAATCTTTTGTTCCGTTTATAAAGAAGTTATTTTTAATCAGCAAAATGCAGTTATTTTGTGAACCTTCTGATTTATTTTGCTACGCACAAAGCAATAGTTTAGTGTAGTGATGGTATGGAGAAAAATAGTTTATATCCAGGATGTGAGGGGGCCTGTAGATCAGTGATTTTCAACCTTTTTTGAGCCGCGGCACATTTTTTACATTTACAAAATCCTGGGGCACACCACCAACCAAAATGACACAAATCAAATAAATAAATAAATAAATAAATAAATAAATAAATAAATAAATAAATAAATAAATAAATAAATAAATAAATACATACATACATACATACATACATACATACATACATACATACATACATAACCCCCTCGTATATACAATCCCATGTAACATCCCCTTATAAATACAGTCAATCATCAATCATCCCTACTCAAATTTATATCTCATTTCTGGGTACTTCTCCTGTCTTTCCCCCTTTTCTCTCTCATGTTTGTCATTTCTCTCTCTTCCTCCCTTTTTCCCTCATTCCTTTTCCCTCTCACTTCTCCTCTTTTTCCATCCCTGTCTCTCTCCCCCCCTTATGTGTGTGTGTGTATACACACTGGAACCATTTCCAAAACCAGGTGAGGGCTGGGGTTTTTTCTCTTTTATTCTTTTCAAAAAGAGGTGTGGGCTGGGGGGCATTTCTTATTATTTGGGTGCTTTTTACCATATGCTTCAAGAATCACCCCCCTCTCTCTCTTTTGTTTCTCTCTCCTCTCATTCTCTGCCTCAATCATTTCTCCTTTTTTCTCCCCTTTTTGTTCTCATTTCTCTCTCTCCTTTCCTCTCCCTATCTGTCTCTCTTGCTTTCTCTCTCTCTTGCTATCTCTTTTTCTCTTATTTTCTTTCTCTCTCTCTCTTGTTCTCTCTTATTTTCTTTCTCTCTCTCTTGTTCTCTCTCTCTCTCTCTTTCTCTCTCCCTCCCTCTTTCTCTCTTTTTCTCACTTTCTCTCTTGTTTTCTCTCTCTCTCTTGCTTTCTCTCCCTCTCGTTTTCTTTCTCACATTCTTTCTCTCTCTTGTTCTCTTTCTTGCTATCTCTTTCTCTCCCCCCTTTCTCTCTCTCTCTTTCTCACTTTCTCTCTATTGTACTGTCTGTTGCTCTCACTCACTGTCGTTCTCTCTCCGTTCTTCTCAGCGGAGGCTGGCGAAGGTGATATTCAATGTCGGGAGTGCACGGGCGGTTGCGCGCATTCCCTACCCCCCTGCTAGCCGCTCGGAATATTCAAAATAAGAAAAGCCTTCCGATTTACCACCCTTTGCCTCTTTCCGCAAGACGGACAGCAGCCCATCTTCCCAGGTCATTCCGAGCGGCTAGCAACCGCCCGCGCGCTCCCGACATTGAATATCACCTTCGCTGGCCTCCGCTGAGAAGAACGGAGAGAGAACGAGAGTTGGGCCATTTTTTGTCTCCTGCGTTCTGGGTGCGGGAGGACCCACGCTGAAAGGCAGGAGACAGCGGAGGAGGAGAGGGGGCGGGCGGGGGGCAGCGCCGAAAGGCCGAGGGGGCCGGAGGCACCGTGGGGAGGCAGGGGCGGCCGCGGCTCCCTTCCCTTCTGCTGCCGGCGCCTCCCCGCCCCCCCGCGGGCTGGCAGGGAGATGAGGAGCGCGCTTTCGGGGAAGCGACGAGAAGCCATGGGCGCGAGGGGGCCAACTTTCAAAGCAACCTTTGCCGGCCTCCCGCGGGAGGGTGCCAATAGCGGCGGCGGCGGGGGGGCAATAGCGGGGGGGGCAAACCGCCTCGCGGCACACCTGACCATGTCTCGCGGCACACTAGTGTGCCGCGGCACACCGGTTGAAAAACACTGCTGTAGATAGATTGATTAATAATAATAATAATAATAATAATAATAATAATAATAATAATAATAATAATAATAATAATAATAAAAAATAATCGTCATTTGGAACAAAGTAAGCCAGATATCACAGTCATCAAAAACTAAAGCGTAGAATTAAAACCCAGGATAATTTAGCATGAATGAAAATGATTTTATTGCTCAAATTATACAAAATTGACAAGAACAATTATCACCAACAAATTAAAATTGCCATCGATGACTGCAATGCCATCTTGATGTGATTTAGCTAGCTACTTTTGCATTAATGACTCTGAGTAGCTTAGAATTGAAAAAGAAAAAACAGCATATATCCAAAGAAAACCCAACCAGCCAGAAAGCTATCTCAATACCAAAAGATCCAAAACACATACTTACTCCACCCTATTTATGGAAAACAGCCTTAAAAAAAAATCCTTCCCTAAAATTGTCAGGATGAGAGCACTCTGTTGCTTTAGAGTAGAATAGGATTCTTTATTGGCCAAGTGTGATTGGATACACAAGGAATTTGTCTTGGTGCATATGCTCTCAGTGGACATAAAAGAAAAAGATACATTTGTCAAGAATCATGTGGTACAACACTTAATGATTGTCATAGGGGTCAAATAAGCAGTGAAGACACAATCAATATTAATACAAATCTAAGGATACAAGCAACAAGTTACAGTCATACAGTCCTAAGTGGGACGAAAAGGATGATAGGAATGATGAGAAAAAAACTAGTAGAAATAGAAGTGCAGACTTAGTAAAAAGTTTGACAGTATTTGAGGGAATTATTTGTTTAGTAATGTGATGGCGTTCAGGGAAAAAACTGTTCTTGTGCCTAGTTGTTTTGGTGTGCAGTGCTCTGTAGTGACATTTTGAGGGTAGGAGTTGAAACAGTTTGTGTCCAGCATGTGAGGGGTCAGTAAATATTTCACTGTCCTCTTTTTGACTCGTGCAGTGTATAGGTCCTCGATGGAAGGCAGTTGGCAGCAATTGCTTTTTCTGCAGTTTTGATTATCCTCTGAAGGATTATCCCCTTAGCAACTTCCACAGTAATATCTGCCCTAAGTAAAAACCACTTAGAAATTTAGGTAAAAGCAGGTACCAGGAGGAACCTCTACAACAATTTTAAAATTGTTGGAAAAGAGGGGAAGGAAAATAGGGAGGGAAATCTACCTACCAGGTATTCATCTGGCTAGGATCCTTAGTCTGTACAGTACATTATTTTATCCCTGGCTTAGGGCTGAAAAAAAAACTTCTTTGAAAGGAGTAAAAAAAGCCCTGAAAGCCAGGAAGAGCGTTAGCACCTCATTAGGGCTGGGAAAAACCTTTTTTCAGAGGCAGTAGCAATGATAACAAGCCTGCAAAGAATAGGGCTGGAAAAAAATTCTTTGTAGGGGGTAGGAATGAAAAAATCCTGCAAGCCAGGAAGATCGTTAGCACCTCGTTATGACTGGGGGGGGGGGAAAGCTTCAAAAATACCTCTTTTTTGGGGTGTGTGCATCTTATACTCCAAAAAATATGGTAGTCCTCTACTTACGACCATAACCGAGCCCAAACTTTCTGTTGCTATGTGAAACATTTGTTAAGTGAATCTTATCCTATTTTATGACCTTTCTTGCAGTTGTCAAGTTAGTAGCAGGATTGTTAAGAGAATCTGGCTTCTCCATTGACTTTGCTTGTCAAAAGGTTGCACATGACCCCAGGACTGCAACCATCATAAATATGAATGAGTTGCAAAGCATCTGAAATTTGATCACATGATCATGGGAATGCTGTATTCATTGTTAAGTATGAAAAAAGGTCATCAGTCGCTTTTGTCAGTGCCATTGTATCTTTGAATGGTTCATTTAGTGACCATTCAAAGTTACAATGGCATTGAAACTTGAGGATTACCTGTATGACAATATATATTTCATTGATTTAATATTGCCAGATTTAAATGGACTAATGAGTTTGCAGATTTATTAGGCTGCTAAATTTACTTTGAAGTGGCCTTTGGTTACAATAAAAGTTATGGCATTAAAGAACACCCATACAAAAGCTCTTCCGTACTTTTCTATTTAAAAAAAAAATCAGGCAAGAATTTCTATTCTGAAATTTGAAAAATTCAAACCAAGGAACAAATAAGATTAAAGAGATCAATATAACAGATGCTGCCTATTTGCAGTCCAGAATTTTTCTACTACCATAATAAAGCTGATATCCTACTGGAGTAAAAAATTATGGAGGTAAAACTGTGAATTAGGACGGTGTTTCTCAAACCTCATAACTTTAAGAGGTGGACTTCAATACCTCAAACTCTTCAGCCACCATGCCTGGACTTGATGTCCAACACATTTTAAAATTGCAAAGTTTGAGAAATACTAAAATGGAGACTTCTTCTAGGAAGGAGTTAAACAGGTCAGTTACAAAATGCAAATGGTTTCAAACAGAAATGCCCAACCGGCGGCTTAAACCGAAATTGCCCCCGGAGTAGGGGGATGCTGTGAGCGGCTCTACGGAGCCACGAACTTCCGGGTACAGAGAAACCTGGAAGTTCGGCTTTTGGCAGTGTGCCATGTTGGCACGCAGCCTGCTGGGAGTCAGGGGAGGTCCTCCTTGCTTGCTGTTCTGGGAAGCGAACACCCGCCCACCCTCCGCTATTAGCAGTGTGTCCTAAGGAGGTCGCCTCAAGGCCGAATAGGAATTTTTTGCAGCCTCCCCTTTAGAGGCAGCCGTTTTTTCGCCTATTCCACACTGAGGGTGCGGACTGGATTAGTTAGGGGGTGCAGCGCACTTAAATGTTAGTATAGGCCTCCCTTTGGTCACTGGGGTTTGGCAGGTTAGGGGCGGAAATGGGCAATTAGAAGCGACTGCGCATATTCCTTTGGGCATCCTTTAAAGGGTGATGGACCGCCTCTCTCCAGGAACTAGAGGTTGGAACAATGTCAGGGATTGGAGAGAGGATGTCCATGGGAATTACCGGATCCAATTTCCCACGGGGATTGGAGGGTGAACTCCTCCCACACGACGAAGGGGCATGGCTTGGATCCAGGTGAAGGTGGCTACCTTCACCTGGTTCAGCAAGGAGTCTTTGCCCATTGTTGCCATGGAAGTTTCTAGTAGGAATTTCCGCCCCATTAGTTTTGGCCTCTGCAGGTCCTTAGTTATGTTGAATTTAAATATTTAAATTTACGTATTTAAAGTTACGTTATTTAAATTTATGTTAATTTAATAAAATGATTCTTATTTAATCCACAATATGTCTCAGCATCTTTACTCCGCTTCCGGGGCAAATATAGGGCAACCTCAAGCCGGACTAGTGAAATTGCTCAAACAGGATTCCAGATTACCCATTTTCCCTGTCCTACATTTAGAAAAACTCAGCATAGCACACAAATGTGTCATGTGTAGCTGCTTAAATCAATTCCAGGGATTCATATTTGGCTTCTGTAAAAGAGTTTGGGAACTAGCCTGTCCATTTACACCACAATAGTTGCATGCATATGGTTTTTTTTTTGTTTGTTTGTTTAAGACCAATAACATTACAATTATACCCTGTTGTGTATCTTCATTTAAAAGTTATTTTAGGCTAAACCCAAAACACCCACAAAAAATTATAATAGAACAGGAGCAACAACAAATCCAAGGCTCACCCTACTTTAATAATAGTGCTGTATTGCTGTTCTGACTCCATTAACCCATTTTTCAAGTGTATCTCCTGATCAGGGAAAAGTTTCCTGATCTATAGCTTGCAGCATGAAAGGCACTTGTGTCTCCAAACAATGACATCTATTAGCCTTTTAATAACTTAAGCAGAACAGAAACCAATGTCAGCCTTTTCTCATGTGTTTAATTTCAGAACAGTAAAACCAGATGAGGTTTCCTGCAGAAAATCTGGAAATAAGTAGTTGGGGAGAGGAGGGGGAGAGCTTTCTCCAGCATAAGCAATCTTATGACCCTGAAGTCTCAAAGAATTTATGGTTTTATGGATGTAGATTTTGGGATTGTGCCTCTGAACTGATTCATAGAGTTAAGCTATCATAAAGAAAACAGGGACAACAATTACACAGAAACAATTGGCTTGGTTGGCTTTGATGAAAAGGAAGAAATCTAGACAGCATAATGACTGCCCTTCTCGACGAGGACTGTTTTTTCTCTTGCCAAACCAGATTTAAAAGGCATTTTGGAAGGACTACCATGCTAGTTAGGAGGAGAAGGTTGGAGGATTTCCTGTCTGAGCTGTGCTACTAGGTAAGCCCCAGCAACAAAGCTGACATCTAAATATAAAGCACAGTGGAAGAAGTCACACAGAACAGATCTCAGCGTGACAGAAGCATTAATAGAAAAACACACACACATGAATCCCAGCAGGTTTGAAATTTGAGGTTCGGCACCAATGTTTTCAAAAGCAGATATATTGATATGTTCTTTGTGTCATTTCAATTTCAGTTTTCTAGATTTTCCCAGACTTTTCTCCATTCCTGGTTTGGTTGCAATTTGAAAAATTCTGGGAGTTGTCATATATTTGTGGTGGAATACAAGAACAATCTGGTCCTATCCCAACCCTTGATCTCTTTTTTATTATAATTATTTTTTTCCTAATTTTAAGAAATACTGCTGGGTAAATTGGAAGTAGAAATCATGTTGTTAAATTTTATTCCAAAGGTCTTCAAACTTGGCAACTCTGGCTGGCTGGCTGGAGAATTCTAGGAGTTGAAGTCCACAAGTCATAAAGTTGCCAAGTTTGGGGACCCCTGTTCTATTCCCACTTTAGGATGAGAGCTAGCTGGGTGACTTTGAGCCAGTCACTTTCCCTGAACACAACTCATCTAAAAGGGCTATTGTTGTGGAGAAAACAAGGGTATTATGTATCTTCAACACCTTGAGTTGCTTATAAAAATAATAAGGGCAGGATTAAAAATAAAATGGAATAAAAAATAATCAATATAATTCAATGTAAGAAATAAAACGTGGAGGTGATCACAAAAGGAAAGAAGGAAACAAAACCATGATGATCAATAAAACTGATTAGAGTTAGAAGAAAGCTAAATGTTAGCCATCAATCTCTTCAACACACTAACCCACCAGCTTAAAAGAGAATTACCATAACTAAAATTAAAACCTATTACTATGTACAGTATATAATATATTGTACTGTACATATGATGAACAATGATGCTTTTTACTCCTGTGTGATGAAATTATTAGTTTCTGTTCTGTCGGGCTCTCTGGTAGACTCCTCCCAAAAATTCACAGGTACAAATTTCAGACACACACACGTTTGAAAATTCAAAACAATGTTCTTTATAATGAAAATTCACTTAAACCAAGCCCTCTTTTGGTATAGCAAAGAGCACTTGTCTCCAAACAAACTGGTAATTTGTACAAGTCCCTTATCAGTTCTGTGATACTTAGCTTGCAGCTGTGAGGCAATTCACAGTCCTTCTTCTTTCACAAAGTGAAACATACTTTGCCCTGGTTTAGTTTCAAAGCGGGGGAAAATCAGCACACAAAAGGTCAAAGTCAGTAAAGCAGTCACGAAACACAACGATCAGATAATCCTCCACAATGGCCAAACCCACAGGCTGCTATTTATAGCAGCCTCACTAATTACCACAGCCCCACCCAACCACATAATAATCTCTCCGTTGTTGTTGCCTATGCATCATCAGATTCCACCAGGGGAAGGGGCAAAATAGGCTTGCAGTATGGGGATGTCTCCCCCACATCCACAGTCCACAGGAGCTGGGCCAGAGCTAACCACAACAGTTTCTAAATAATTTACTCTACTCTACTCGAATCTACTCTACTCTACTCTCTATTCTATATGGGAAACATAATGTTCTTCCACCGCAGTTCTGCATTATGAGGAGAGTAAGTCTTATAAATTATTTTTGCTAGGAAGATGCAATTGCTTCCTCCAAAAAAATGAATCTTGTGAAAAACGTGTGAGCAATATTTTTCTAGGTTTTCAATATATATATATATTTTCCTCTCATTCTCTTTCTCTTTTTTCAAGTGTGGGTCTACCTATGTGGGCAGAAATGATATGATCATATAACTAATAGACAAGCATTTCATTTGAAAAAAATGAATAAAATGTCTTGGGTACTCTCTGTTCTTGAATATTTGGATTTGAATACAATTCTTGAATCTAAACCCATTTTTGTGTGTTATGCACTCAATCCTGCCAGGTACGTGACTGTTCCTTGATAGAGGATCAGTATTAGTGGGAGTCATCACAGAGGATAGATTAATTGGCTCCAACAGTGGAAGTTTAAGAAGAGCAGGCAGGGACATAGCATTCCAAAGGAAGAACACATTGTGTTCTGAGCAGACACATCCCGTTTAACTGCTGTGGAGCAGTAGGTGGTATCATGTGCCCATATAGCCCAGAACCTCCCATATCTCTCTGTTGGAACGATTTCATTTCTTACCACCCACAAGACAGGCATGCAACTTAATAGCACAAGCTGTCCCTATATGTGCAATGTGGCTTATTTAACGGTGCCTTAAGCACCTAAACAAACTGATAGCTTTGCTTATAAGGAACCGTCTGTGAGTCAATGTACCCTCCCAACACACACTGGCCTTGAGTCTGAGAAAGAGTTTTCTTTTACATTTCATTTTGTTTTCCTTGCGATTTATCACTCTGCAAACTAAAATACAGCAAAACAGGAGGAGGAACAAATAGAAAGTTATATTTTTTATGGACAGAAGTTTTCAATAGTGGCTTAAAAGAAAAAAGGTGACTCTCCAAACTAAAATACAGCAAAACAGGAGGAAGGACAAATAGAAAATTATAATTTTTATGGACAGAAGTTTTTAATAGTGGCCTAAAAAAAAGGTGACTTTTGTCCAGTTACTAACCTGGATAAGGCTTCACTCTTGATTTCTGTTTGCTGTGCATTTAGCATTTTGTAATTCCATTCATTGGCTAATTGTATTTACCTTTTTATAAATCTATGCTTAGGAGTAGATTGCAAGGACTAATTTGTGGCTAGTTTACATACTATTTCAAATCATATAGTCACATATGTACTACATAGGTACTACAAGACACTGCAATCATATCACATTCTGAACAAATCCTAGGATCTTCAGCAGCCATTCTGACAGCACTTGAAGGCAATTCTAGGATCAGTCCTAGGATCCATTCAAAGCAACTGCCAATCATTTCAGATTAGATGCTCAATTGGAATATTAAACTACATATGAATAAGGGGTAAAGAAGTAAAGACATCTGTGATGAAGAGGAAAAGATCACACAAGGGTCAAAGTTTAAAAGTGTATGTACAATAGTGAAACTAATGGTTTGAAAAGATGGTGGATCGATTCCTCTTGATTGTTGGCACATGGACAGATACATAATTTGAATTTTTACATAGATCATAGTGGTTAGGTTTGATAATTAAAGCAATCTCCTCCCTACCTTCCTCCCACTCCCTTCTATTCCATTAATTGAACTAAAGAATCTAATACATATCTCTCTTTAATTAAATTAGAGGGAATTGCTTCCTGGAATTATTAGTATGACTTATTGAACTGCCAAGCTACCAGTCAGTCAGCTAACCTACAGATAAACCAAAACCTGGTTCAAACATATGCTTATATAAAAGAGGAAGAGGGGGTGGAGATGGGGAGGAAGGAGAAAGAAATAATATTCTCTAAGTTTAGATTTAAATAGTCAAATGATTATTATTCTCAATTTTAGGTTTTCCCACATTACAGTACATATTTTTGATGTCCTTTCTTCTTCTTCTTCATCATCATCATCATCATTATTATTTATTAGATTTGTATGCTGCCCCTCTCCGGAGACTCGGAGCGGCTCACAACAAGAAACAGTACAAATCCAATTCATTAAAACAATTTAAAACTCTTAATATAAAAAACAAGCATACATCTTATTATTTGAATACTCATAGAAATAAGTAATTTTAATTATTTATTTATTTTTATATTTGTTTTTTGTTAGTACTAAAGAGTAGCTAGCTAAACAAACAGGACAAAATGAATCGTTTTAAAGAACAAACTTTTTAAAATTAGAAATGTTGCATAATTCATAACTTTACTGTTGTGGTTGGCTCTGGGCCAGCTCTTGCAATGGGGAATTTTGATGAGGCTTTAGGGGAATCCTTGGGATCACAGAGACTTGTTTTATTGCCAACAGACTCTGATAGTGAAGCTGATTCACGGCCAAGGACAGACAGTGGGGGAGAGGAATCAGATGGAGAGATGGGTGCAGCCAGCCCATCAGTCAGTGCTCCAATTAGTGAGACATCAGAGTCAGAGGAAGATCCACTTGTGGATCCCCGTGTGTGCAAGCTCATGGCAAGAAGGGACCAGCTGCGCAGGCATCACCAAAGATAAGGGAGAACACCAGTTTCAGAGACAATTAGGTTAATGTGTTTGGGGATAAATTAGGGGCGTTGGGGTGTGTGCATGTGGGCATTTATCCATTGGAGAAAGACCATAGCTACTGTTTGGATTATTCCGGGACTTCTACTACTTTTGGACACTCCACAGTTAAAGAACTCTTGTGGACTCATTGACGTGGGTGGCTGTGTCGTTTCACAGCTGCCTTATCTGCTTGGCCACAAAGTCAAATTGAAGTGCCATTGTCTTTTCATACCGTTCAATGGAGTCAATACTTTTAGCATTTGGTATTTGGTAGAAATCCAATTTGGTGTACTGATAGGGCACTGGCTTAGAAACCAGGAAATTGTGAATTCTAGTCCTGTTTTAGGAGTGAAAGTTATCTTGATGAATTTGGGCTAGTCATTCTCTCTTAGCCCAACCCAACTAAGAGTTGTTGCTATAGGTGGGGGGGGAAAGGAAGAGGGAGTATTAGATATATTTGCTGTCTTGAGTTACTTATACAGTAATAGAAGCAAGATAAACCTTTCTGCACTAACTAAGAAATACATAAATAATTTTTCACCACCCCAGTATTACCCAATGTATATAAACTGTACCAGACAAGATTTATCTGGTGGTTCCATCTTCTGAGATTAGATATGAAAGTACAGGTAGATTTCAATTCATGACCATTCCTTTAACCACCATTCAGAGTTAACGCTGGTGCTAAGAAAAGTGACCCATGACTGACTCTCATGACAGGGACAATTGTCACAGTGTCACTGTGGTCATTTGATCAAAATCTGCACCCTTGGCAACCAGCATGTGTTTACAACAGTTGCTGTATCCTAGGCTCACATTTATCCCCTTCCCAGAGGATATTCAACAAGTGAAGTCAATGGGAAAAGTTGGAATCACTTAATATCCGCTTACTTTATTTAACAACCATAGTGATTCATTTAATGACTATAACAGATAAAGGTCACAACACTGGGCACAAATCCCTTAATGACTGCATCGCTTAACAACAGAATGTCAGCCTTGCTGTGTTTCATCCTTCAACTGCACTTCAGCTGTCATAAGCAACAGGGTGGGGGTGGGGGAAGGTGTTTGGGATTGGGGGGGGGAGTAGGCTGGATAGGCCCAGTAAGAGGTGATAAGGGGTACGTTAGTGACATGCATTCCAAAAGAATGACATGATGGTGAAGATGTGTCCGCCTGACAAAGATGGACAATGGTGATTGGTTGTCTTACCAAGGGGGGAAACTGGTATTACTTTGATATGGGCAACTATCACACCTTTTTCTTCAGACTTTGGTTTGCTTTTAATGCATTCACTTCTGATTTAGTAAAGTTTACTTTTTAAGTTCAAAATGGACTCTGAGTTTCTCTTTTCTTAAATACTGAGTGAAGCCATCCTGAAACAGAGGGTTTGCTCCCAACTGTCCTACATTGAGGATATGTGTAGTGCTTGTTTTATTATAAAGTGGATCTTATATTCTGAGTATGACTATAGAGTAAGTGATTCCCCAAAAGGGAATCACTTACAAGAGAAAGGTTGGCATTAAAAATAAATGTAGTGAAAATGAGTACTCTTCATTATTTCAGCTCAGATGTTACGTTTATTTATTGATTGATTGATTTTGTCCAATACACAATGAGGGTTTTAGTGGGTATACACATAGTAAAATACATAATGAAGGTTATAGAGGATATACTCATAGTAAAATATATCTAAGAAAGAATAGAAGAGAAGATATAGGAATAAAACATATCAATGAAAGAATAGAAGAGATATAGGAATAGAATAAAGGTATAGGAGATGCACCAGTTGCGGGCCTACTTGGACCGGGAGTCACTGCTCACAGTCACTCATGCCCTCATCACCTCGAGGTTCGACTGCTGTAATGCTCTCTACATGGGGCTACCTTTGAAAAGTGTTCGGAAACTTCAGATCGTGCAGAATGCAGCTGCGACAGCAGTCATGGGCTTTCCCAAATATGCCCCATGTTACACCAACACTCCGCAGTGTGCATTGGTTGCCGATCAGTTTCCGGTCACAATTCAAAGTGTTGGTTATGACCTATAAAACCCTTCATGGCACCGAACCAGATTATCTCAGGGACCGCCTTCTGCTGCACGAATCCCAGCGACCAGTTAGGTCCCACAGAGTGGGCCTTCTCCGGGTCCCGTCAACTAAATAATGTCATTTGGCGAGACCCAGGGGAAGAGCCTTCTCTGTGGTGGCCCCAGCCCTTTGGAACCAACTCCCTCCAGAGATTAGAATTGCCCCCACCCTCCTTGCCTTTTGTAAGCTTCTTAAAACCCATCTCTGTCATCAGGCATGGGGAAACTGAGATATTATTTCCCCCTAGGCCTTACAATTTACGCATGGTATGTTTGTATGTATGTTTGGTTTGTATAATAAGAGTTTTTTTAGTTGTTTAGTATTGGATTGTTACATGCTGTTTTTTATCACTGTTGTTAGCCACCCCGAGTCTGTGGAGAGGGGCGGCATACAAATCCAATAAAAATAAATAAATAAATAAATAAATAAATAAATGGGAGATATAGGAGAGCAATAGGACAGGGGATGGAAGGCACTCTAGTGCACTCGTGCTTACCTCCCTCCAGAAACCTCTATTTGCACACCTTGAAACATCTTACTGCATCTTAAACAGGATTTATACCCACCATTTGTAACCAGTGTAATATCTATCAATCCTGGCTTTAGATTTCACTCAGACTAGAGGTGTGCAACAGGGCTTCTTTTATGCCTCTCAGTCTTGCCTTTTCTTGCCAATCTTCTCATCTTGGTGTGGTTACACAGCATATCAATAGCGTTTTCAGCACTGTCAAGGTTTACAAAGCACTGTGACTCAATTAATCAACCCTCCTGAATAGTGCCTCTCCATGCCCCCATATTTCATATGAAATTCATTTGAAAGCTTTGTATTCAAAGTTCACAAAGGTTATCCTTTTATTCAGAGCATGTATCTCCAAAGGCTCTAATCAACTTGTCTACTGGTTGGTGTGTTTTTTTCAAAACTTCACTTACTACTATACCAGTCATTTTGAATTATTGAGCTCAGAGACCTTTATTCAGTGTGCCAGAAATGATTGATTTGACATACTATGAGCTGCACAATAAGAAGCCTTCATTTATAATTATGGATGGGTAGACTGGATATTGAGAGATACATATCTGCACTTGTCAGATGTAGATTAGAACTGTCCAAAGCCACAAAAACAAAGCAAATCTGGACAATCTACACCAGAGGTTGTCACTTTGCAATGAAATGCACAAGTGTAGCAATTCTGGGCTGTGTAACACAGCCCAGATCTCATATAATCTTTAAGAGACTTAATAATAAGTTAGTGTACTAATTAGCAGAGACAGGAGCCAACAACCATGATTAATAGCAAATGCCCAGCAGATTATTCTGTTGCTGAACTTCAAGTAAATCTTGTAACAGTAAGAATATACAATTAATTGCCCTTCAATATATATGTAACCTTGCTCCTTTGTGTACCAAAAAAAGAGAGGAAATGCTCACTTAAAAGCTAGTCCCTTGGAAGATTACAGCTGCTTTTCTTGGATGCAAGTGGTTTCACAATGAACAAAGTTTTCAAATAGATACCCAAACTTTTATTTAAAACAGGAATCAACTTACAGTAGAATTTCATTTTCATTCCAGTCTTAGCTTTCTATGACATCTATGGATAGACTGATCAAAAATGTTTTTTCTGGACATGTACAGGGTCTTCTCAATGCATCCAAGGTAAACAGAATTTTGGTTTTGGTCTCTAAGTGTTCTGTCGGGCTCTCTGGTAGAATCCTCCCAAAAATTCACAGGTACAAATTTCAGACACACACACGTTTGAAAATTCAAAACAATGTTCTTTATAATGAAAATTCACTTAAACCAAGCCCTCTTTTGGTATAGCAAAGAGCACTCCTCTCCAAACAAACTGGTAATTTGTACAAGTCCCTTATCAGTTCTGTGATACTTAGCTTGCAGCTGTGAGGCAATTCAGAGTCCTTCTTCTTTCACAAAGTGACACACACTTTGCTCTGGTTTAGGTTCAAAGCAGGGAAAAATCAGCACACAAAAAGTCAAAGTCAGGAAAGCAGTCATGAAACATAACGATCAGATAATCCTCCACAATGGCCAAACCCACAGGCTGCTATTTATAGCAGCCTCACAAATTACCACAGCCCCACCCAACCACAGGTGGCCTCATTTTCTTTTATAATAATCTCTCAGTTGTTGTTGCCTATGCATCACTCTCCGCATGCGTGGCTGTATCATTAACTCTTGTTCTGAATCCAAGGAGGAGCTAGATAATTGATCTCCTTCTGAGCTGTCTGCCACATTCTCCTCCTCCCTGTCACTCATGTCTTCTTGGTCAGAGGAGCCTTCATCATCAGATTCTACCGGGGGGGGGAGGCAAAACAGGCCTGCAGCATGTGGGTGTCTCCCCCACATCCACAGTCCTTGGGGCAGGAACTGGGCCAGAGCTAACCACAACACTAAGAAGTTCCAGCTCAGTAATGTACCATCTGCTTTACCTGGAGAATATCCCAGGCACAATCTCTTATAGATTGTTTTAGGCTGATAAGCTGGAAAATCACACACACACACACACACACCTGTAATCTTACAGAGCTAGTGCCAGCCATTGTTGACAATCCTGAACAACATACAGCTGTTCCTAAGTGAGTGGGAGTGGTTTTCAGCCAAATACCAAATACACCACCTCTCTTTTTAGCAATGAACAGCTTGTTAATGATAGAGTAATGAAAAGGGAAATAATATTTCCTTTTGTTTCACATGGACAGCTTTCCATACAATTTCCCAATTCTGTTCTGGCACAAACTAATCAGATTGCAGCCCAAATTTAGCAGGCTACTATGAGTGTTAACAAGGCTTCCATTCATGTAGCCTGCTACTCCTGTATGACAATACCTGCCATTGTATCATGACAAAAAAAAAAACCCTCTGAGAATGGTATGAAGAAAAGGCAGCCTGCTCAGCTCATCGGTTCCTTGACAAACTGAAAAAGAGGACATAAATCCTATGTACAAAATAGACGAATAACAAATCAGCAACTACATTTATAACAAAACACACAAATATAGGAAACCAGTATATTTTCATATAATATTGTACTTTTTTAATTTCTCAAAATAACTAGAAAGATTGAAACTCATTATCATGGTATAAGCTAAGTAGAAACTCTATGTTTGGAGCAGTGGAGGGCGACCAAAATTTTTACTATCATATTGTGGGCGTGGCTTATGCATTTTCTTTCGACATGTTTCAATGCAAATTGGGTGCTCTGGGGTGGAGCTCCATTTTCGCTACCCCTCTGCGTTCCCTTCCCCACACCACATCCAGGCTGTAGCCCACCCCTGTTTGGAAGCAAAATATGTATTATTGAAAAGTAGCGATGAGAAACAGCTATTAAATTTATTTGGGCTTTTCCAGAAATTCTGGCTGGCCATTGTAGGAAGGAAATTGGTGGACTCTGAATGAGCAATGTTGTCCTTCATTTCTTATCTGCATTCTTGAATAATAGTGATAGCTGGCATAAAGTACAATAGTTTGATATTATATTTAACTTTCTCACCAATGCATTCTTGAAGAATTACTCTTCTTATTGCACACTGCTGGAATACTGCAACATTTCACAATTGAGTTTAAGATGCATTCCTTAGCCAGAAATCAGACTTAAACAATGGAGATGGTGCAATTAGTAGGACCTGATCAGAAAGTGTTTATAAACAAATGATGTAATGAACTAGTCATCAGGCAATTGCCAACTTCAATTGTGCCTTTTCATGCCATAGGAAGGTTAATTTTATATTATATTAGAAATGTAGGTATATCAAATAAACATAGGTGCACAATCTTTGCAGCAATTCAATGACTTGAGCATTGCAGGTCAACCCAAAATTATAATTTATAAGATTTAATGTGATACATGGAAAAAAACATTTAAAAGATGGTGAGCATTAATATTAAAATGAAATCAAATCAAATGTAATTTTATAAAAATAGAGCGCTGGAAGGGGTCATTTATGGCATGGAATTCAATTCCCTAATTAATACAGGAATCCAAATGAAACAATATCTTTGCTTTGAGCATTCACTATGAAAGTGAGCCATCACCTCTCTGGATCATTGATTTCACAACTGAAAGGACTTTTCTGCTATGCTGCTCATCCACATTGCCTTCTAAGCATTGCAGACCTGTGCATTTCATTTTTGTTTCTTAAAAACATAATAAAAAGTATCAGGAAAGACTTAATGAACTCAATCTGTATAGTCTGGAGGACAGAAGGAAAAGGGGGGACATGATCGAAACATTTAAATATGTTAAAGGGTTAAATAAGGTTCAGGAGGGAAGTGTTTTTAATAGGAAAGTGAACATAAGAACAAGGGGACACAATCTGAAGTTAGTTGGGGGAAAGATCAAAAGCAACATGAAAAAATATTATTTTACTGAAAGAGTAGTAGATCCTTGGAACAAACTTCCAGCAGACGTGGTTGGTCTGCTGGAAGTAACTGAATTTAAACATGCCTGGGATAAACATATATCCATCCTAAGATAAAATACAGGAAATAGTATAAGGACAGACTAGATGGACCATGAGATCTTTTTCTGCTGTCAGTCTTCTATGTTTCTAAGTGAAGAATGCAGCATCTACATCTGTTATATTTCATCTTTGCTTTAATTTCAAAAACCTGCTAATTAAACAAACTGAATCTGGTAATATTGCCAAGTACATTCCACCCCATTCATCCAGTCACATCTGGGACCATTGGAAGATAGCAAACTTCATGGGTAGGAGTGCGTGAGAGCAAGCATTTCAATTCCAATGATCCTGTGTAGCAACATATGTCTCCCCTCCCCCATGCTGCTTTTCCCCCAATAAGTATCATTCAATACCTTTAATTAAAGGAAAAACAGAACAACAGCTCTGAAATGGATGTAATATAACATGTAGTTTGGCCCTAAGTCATGCAAATTATTAGCAAAATAAAATGGCATATTTTCTGTAAGGCAGAAAACTGCCTTAAGCTCTTAGTTATTAAATATTGGACACCAGACTAATAAAATGTTAAATTCCTTTTTTTTCTTGATTGCTATTTCCACTAATTTATTTGAAAGAGAGAAGCTGAAATATATAGCACACCTAAAACAGAAAGGTATTCTTTTTTAACACTTCCATGAACTAACTGTAAATGAAGCAGTAAAACTTTCAGAAACAAATGACCCTTTTTATGTTTCCTTTTATTTGCCTGCCATTCCAATTGTAAAAGAAGTCTATTAAAAACTCACACTCTGTAACTCTGGGGCATTAAATCCAACCTACAAAAATAAATGAAGAAATGGCATTCTTTGAAAAATACAAATAAATTAGTTTGACTATGACCTTGACAAAACAACTTAGGACTTATAAATATCAGTGCTCCCTGGCATTTTTTTTTATTACCGGGAATTATGCTCTTGGTAAGAAAAATAAAATCATAGTGCTTGAAGTTGCACAAGGTTGGTAACAGACGTACATACTGAGAACAACAAAGAGTTTTGTTAAAGACTAACAGATTTACTAGAGGATAAGCTCTCTTGAATTTGTGCCCAATTTGTCAGATGCCTGAAGTGTTATTCTCAGAAGACAGATAGATTGATATACTTGGGTAAAGAGCAGAAAAATGCAAACGGAAGAGCCAAAAAAGAAAACAATGACAGAAAAAGGCATTCAGCTGGTGAAACTTCTATGAACAACTTAAATACATATTTCAATTTATCCATTGCCATGATGATAGCTAATATGACATCATGCTAATTTAACACCAGTAGTGGAGGTAAGCCATTGTCTTGATTGCATCCTCGTTTTAGCATCAAACATAAGTATTATCCAAATCATCTTACCAAAGAAAGTCATGAACATAACTGTCCCTGAAAAGCTTGGCTTCAGTTCATTCAATCTCTGTTCAATTGGCAAAAAAGTGTTAATCAATACCTGTATGTATTTTAAATTCTTCCACACAATAAAGAACCAGTCACAGTCAAGTTTTTTCTGGTATTATGATACTATGAATTCTGTCCATATAGATACAGTTGGAAATGGCTGATAATTAGTGATGGGCGAACCCAACGGAGTTCAGGTTCGTCAAGTTCAGCCGAATTTTAAGCAAAATTTGGCCGAACCTGAACCCAAACCCAAACGGGGAATCCCTCCCATGAAGAGATTCTGAGGGCAGAGCTTGGACGTCACCGGCAGGTTGCTAAGGACGCCAAGGTGATCACTTCCTGGATTCCATGCTTATTTTTACGTGAAAGGACCGCCCTTTGCTTGCAGTGCCACTGCAGTTTCCTTTTTCATAAAAATAACAATCCCTGCCACGAAGAGATTCCAGGGGCAGAGCTTTGACATCACCGGAAGGTTGCTAAGGATGCTAAGGTGATCACTTCCTGGATCACCTTGGCATCCTTAGCAACCTGCTGGTGATGTCAAAGCTCCGAACGCCGAACATGACCCCGAACTTTGGAAACATTTTGGGTTCGTGTTTGGCATACCGAACACCACAAAATTCGGTACAGACCCGAATTGTGCGGGTTCAGTTCGCCCATCACTACTGATAATCCCCCCAAATAATTAGATTTGTCAAGAGCTTTATTCTAGACTAGGTAGAGGAAATCCCTCCATATAAGAAAGATGTAAATAGAAAGTATGGGATCATGATCCTAGTTAAAAGCAATCTTAGAGAATGAAATCAGGTTAAGTGATAGAGTTGTAGTAACCATCATTAGGGTTAAAGGAGAGAGAGAGAAAAGTAAAATAGGGTTTTTATTTATTTTTCATTTTTTATTTTATTTTATTAGAGTTGAAAGGGACCCTGCAGTCCAACCCCCTGCTCAAGCAGCAAATCCTACACCTCCCCAGCCAGATGGCAGTCCAATCTCCAATCTCCTGAAAATGTCCAGAGTTGGGGCGTTCACAACCTCTGCTGGCAGGCTGTTCCACTTATTGATCGCTCTAACTGTCAGGAAGTTCTTCCTTATTTCCAGTTTGAATCTCTCCTTGGTCAGCTCCCATCCATTGTTCCTTGTCTGGCCCAGTGGTGCTCTGTAAAATAGTGTGACCCCCTCCTCTCTGTGGCAACCCCTCAAGTACCTGTATACTGCTATCATGTCCACCCTGGCCCGTCTTTTCACTAGACTATCCATGCCCAGTTCCAGCAACCTCTCTTCACATGCCTTGGTTTCTAATTCCCTTATAATTTTGGTTGCTCTTTTCTGTATCCTTTCCAGAGTTTCTATGTCTCTTTTGAACTGTGGTGACCAGAACTGAATGCAATACTCCAGGTGTGATCTGACCAGGGCATTAAAGAGTGGTATTAACACCTCCCTAGTCTTGAAGTGTATCCCCCTGTTGATGCATCTTATCAGTTCTGGGTCATCAGTTCTGGATTACAAAAGGAGACAATCAGCAGATGTGAACAAAGAACTGATGTCTACTTTACAGGGTTGTAAAAAGGGAGATACAGTATATCTTGTTGCTGTCCTTCAGTGCTCCTCTGGATTAATGCAGCACAACTCTGATCACCTTGTTAAAAGACGTCCCTTCTTTATCCCAAAGAGAACAGAGAGAAAAAGGGAGTTAGAGCGAAAACATGTAAATAGGGAGCAAGGACAGAGATCTTTCTCGAAAGGTAGAATCATGGTCTGAACATTGTTCCAGATTGTCCCCTGATCATTATGGGGAAAATAGGAAGGAGACAAAGGCAGGATTGTGTTTGAGCAGATGGAAATCATTAGACTAGCAAGTACTTTCCACAAGTTGCTTTCCGTATCACTAAAATTCTATATGCACGCAACAAACGATATGAAGGAAAAAAGGATGAAAAAATAATATCATGATTAAAGTAAAGGAAGGAATTACTCAGATTAAATAAATAGATAATTTATTGATTAGATAAAGTTTGCTTTCCTCTTCCAAAGTGTGTAACACACTCATCATTTAATTGATGGTCTAAAGCTTTTTTTGGAATAGTGGCTTGTCCAAGAACCATCCCAGTTTATACATTCCTTACCATTCACAAATTCTTTTCAGTCAGGAATTAAGGAAAATTGCCTTTCTTTAATACAATTAATTAATGACTACTGAATTATTCTTTAGGTACTGTGATAAGCTAAGGCCAACCTGTTATGACATATTATATCTCACTTGCACTTGGTTTCCTAATGCCACCATGAGTCCATTATCCATTATTATCCCACCAAGCCAATTAAATGATACAATCAACTGAGATTTTATTCAATGCTTTTTTTTAAAAAAAATAACACCTTAAACAAATTATCAGCAATGCCAATCCCAAAACATGTCTTCTTCCCAAGTGTCACAAATGTATTGCTACAAATAAAAGGTTTAGTTCTATAGTCTGAGTTTGGTGTTTAGGATTCTTACAGTTCCATTTCCTAGTAACTAGCATTTAAAGCGACACTTTTCTTCTCTCTTACCGCATTTAGCTCAGTCAGAAATAAATAAATAAATAAATAAAAATGCCAGATGTCATGAGGCCAATAAGCAGGTGGGCCGAAGCTTCTGTACCAATTCAAACTGGCACAGCATCAAACCTGGTGGGTATAACCTTTAATTCAGTGGTTCCCTGGTACCAGATCCAGCACCATCTGCTTAACTTTGCTAAGCTGTGCTTGTTTCTATGTAGAGGCAGTGCCAACAATGCAAACTGTCTCTTACATGTGCAGGGAATCATCAGTGCAAGTAGGGGTGGCTTTTTTTCCCCCTTTCCAAACCCATATGGTGGCATCTGTAAATGTACACTGTCAGCATTGCTGTTCCTAAGTCACTTTGTGTTTAAGAAAAAGCGCATGGAAAGCTGGAAGAAGGACCAGGATGGTCATATCCTCCTGGACTCTGTTGTGCTGTGTCTTGAGGGCAGGAAGAATGCGTGGTACCCACCAGCTTTGCTAAGAAGGCAAAGAGACAAGGGAATCCCTTTGGCTGATGGCTGTGGAAACAGGCACAGACAGTTTGGTAAATTTTATTTTAAGTTGCAACTTCAAAACAAGTGCGATATGCCAATGTTAGCAAAGAGAGAATTTTGCCAGGGATACTGCTGAGAGATTTGGGCATTGTGCTCCCAGTTGACTCCTAAGCAGCACAAATACATCAACATCAACAACTGTCCATAAAAACCCACGCCTGAAAAAGAATGAACAATACTGAAAGTACCAAACGCAGTAATTAATGTGGAGGGGGAAAGACTTACATCTGGGGAATTTATATTGAAAAAGCCTGCATGAGGGATATTAACATTAGAAAAAGCATCAGAGAGATTTGCATTTAAAAAAAAGGTTCTCTGGCAATTTATGTTAACACCTACATAAATTACAGGAACATGTGTACAAAAGCTCCATATGTTAGGGGGAGTGCAAATGCAAAAGTTATGAATTTTTTTCTACTTAAAAAAATAAATAAAACTCAAGAGATTATTATTTATTATTATTTATTGGATTTGTATGCCGCCCCTCTCCGTAGACTCGGGGCGGCTAACAACAGTGGTAAAAACAACATGCGACAATCCAATACTAAAACAGCTAAAAACCCTTATTTTAAAAACCAATCATACATACAAACATACCATACATAAATTGTAGAAGCCTAGGGGGAAAGAATATCTCAGTTCCCCCATGCCTGATGACAGAGGTGGGTTTTAAGGAGCTTGCGAAAGGCAAGAAGGGTGGGGGCCATTCTAATCTCTGGGGGGAGTTGGTCCCAGATGGCCGGGGCCACCACAGAGAAGGCTCTTCCCCTGGGTCCCGCCAAACGACATTGTTTAGTTGACAGGACCCGGAGAACGCCCACTCTGTGGGACCTAACTGGTTGCTGGGATTTATGCAGCAGATATATGGGCCATATCCATATATCTCTAGTGCAGGGGTATCAAATGGTGGTCCATGGGCCAGATGCATAGTGTGTAGGCCATGCCCACCCCAGCTTTGTGAATGAGAAAAATGTCGTGAAACATCATGTGATGCAAATGTGATGTGGCAAGTTTGATGCCAATGGTCTAGAAAAAGGGTAGGCAAAGTTGGCTCTTCTATGACACGTAGACTTCAACTCCCAGAATTCCTGAGCTAGCATGATTGGCTCAGGAATTCTGGGAGTTGAAGTCCAAAAGCCATAGAAGGGCCAACTTTGCCTATCCCTGGTCTAGTACAATCATTGGTGGCAATGTTTCTCAACTAGTCCATTTTAAGATGGATAGACTTCAACTCCCAGAATTCCTTGGGCAGCATGGTTGATTGGGGAGTTCTGGGAATTGAAATCCACCCATCTTAAAATGGCCCATGTTAGAAACACTGATCTATTGAATCTGGGGAATCATGAATGATGCCTTATCTTCAGAGACAATGGAAAATCAAGTTTTTAAAAAGAAATACAGACATTTTTGTTATGTGATCCTTGATAAATGGTCCTCAATGTCATGCTCTATTACTAAGATACTAGAGATGCTTTTATAAGTGAATTGCTAGCACATTAGCATGAAATCTAAGATTACAAAAGGTTTTCTATTTGTCAGTGTAAATAGATCTCCCTTGCACTTTCAAAATTAATACACATTTCTTTCAGACTTCATACTACTCTAAATATTACAACACTGGACTTAGTTTAAATACATGGATTTTCAATATATATCCAATAGCAATATAAATCAGCATGGAACTTTTTTCTAGTCGGGTTGATAGAGGAATACAATTAAAACTAATTTGGAATAGATAGTTTTGTCCAATGTATATTTCATATATTGAGAAATAAATAAGATCTGTGAGGTACAGGAAGAAAAGATCATTTGATATATTTTAGGGGAATGTGATAAATTATTAAAATTGTTTATGCTTGTAATGTTTATATTGGTGGTGTGTTATTTTTCTTTACTATAGTTTCATTTATTTATTTACTTACTTACTTACTTACTTACTTACTTATTTATTTATTAGATTTGTATGCCGCCCCTCTCCGTAGACTTTATTTTCTATTTTTATTTTTTCTTCATTTTTAAAACTTTTTCTTTCATTCATTTTTTAATTTGTTTTAAATTTTTGATTTTTATAATTGCAATTGTAATAAAACTAATATATAAAAGAAATAAACAGATGTGATTAATTAATGAGTTAAACTTACTTGGTCTCTGCCATTCTCTCCCTCCGATAGCTGCCAAAGGAGTAAATCAATATAACATATACACAAAAATCTTTATCACTAGTGATGCTCAAAGGGAATTTAATCATGGAGTGAGCCTTCATTGGAGAAAATGATACTGCAGATATAGACACAATTCCTCCCATGTGAAATGTTAAAGAATATAAAATCAATAAAATTGACAACCCAAAAATCTATGCAATCTTTACCAAAGGCAAAAAGAATGTATTCTAATCAGGTTCTTATCTGTGCATTTTTGAAAGCCCAAACAGAACATAGATCCTATATATATATATATGTCACAGATTACATAGAACATAGAACATAGAACATAGAATCAAAACATTGGAAGGGACCTGGGAGGGCTTCTAGCCCACTGTCTAAGACAGAAGTATTTATACCTTCTCACATCGTTGTGATAAAATCTTTTCTTGAAAACTTTCTGCAATGGAGCATCCACAACTCTGTGGAGGTCCATTGATTCATTGCTGTCACTGTCATGGAATGTTTCCTTAGTTGCAGATTGGATATCTCCAGTGATGGGCTACCAAAATTTTTACTACCATACTGTGGGTGTGGCTTATACATTTTGTTTCAACATCTTTCAGTGCAAATTGGGTGCTCTGGAGTGGAGCTCCAAATTTTGCTACCGGAATTGCATTCTTGACCATTCCCATAGGAGTCCATCACTGGATATCTCTTTAAATTAGTTTCCACCCATTGCTTCTTTTGTCCTCAGGTTCTTTTTAGATTAAATCAACTTTGTCAACTCTATGACTCAAATACTGGAAGATACACCATGTCACCCTAATTCTTATCTTCATCAAGCTATATATACCTAGTTTCCTCAATCGTTGATTGTATAATTTATCCTCCATATCCTTAGCATCTTTTTTTGCTCTTCTCTGCAGTTTTTCTAAGGTCTCGGCAACTTTTTAAAAATTAAAGATGAGTTAAGATATTAAAGAAAGAGAGGAAGCAATGAGGCCCCAAATTAAGAAGCACAAGAAATAACAATTAGCTGTGTAACCTAGCTGTGAAGCAACGAATCTGGAACAAAATTCAAATTGATTGGTAGTAGTCCCAGGAGACAAAACTAGGATAAGGAGGTAGCACAAGTCAAAATACATGTACTGAAAGTCATGAGCTTTATACGATCTCTCTGTTGATGCAGACTAGAACTGCACTGGCTGTTTTGGCAGCTGCCACATGCTGCTGCTGCTTCATTCTTAAGTGATAGTCCATCAGGACACCTTGAATCCCTCTCAGAGTTACTAATGTTGAGCACGGTGCCATCTATTTTAGTCCATTTTGTTTTTCTTGTGCAGGACCTTTCCTTTCTCACCATTGAACTGTGTCTTATCTTAATGTTCACAGGTAAATAGCTAATAATGTAAATAGTGATGGGCGAACCGAACCTGCACAATTCAGGTCCGTACAGAATTTTGCTGTGTTTGGTATGCTGAACACGAACCAATTTGTTCAAACTTCGGGCAAAGTTCGGGGTCGTGTTCGGCGTTTGGAGCTTTGACGTCACCGGCAGGTTGACTCCCCCCAGAATCTCTTCATGGGAGGGATTCCCCGTTCGGGTTCAGTTTGGGTTCGGCCGAATTTTGCGTAAAGTTTGTCCGAACTTGCTGAACCCAAACACCATTGGGTTAGCCCATCACTAAATAAATAAATAAATAAATAGATAGATAGATAGATAGATAGATAGATAGATAAATAAATAAATAAATAAATAAAGTCACATCACATTATAGTAATCTCTCGCTACAGTAAAGCATCTTGCAAATTTTTTAATACACAAAAGCACTTTTTTGATCCAACATTTAGATTCAACAATAATAAGATAAGTGTCCATTCTATTCACTTTCCCAAGTAAGGAAAAACTCAGTTCAATCAATATTGTTTTGACCGGCAGGTATTACTGTCAGTTTATTTCAGATACTTGAATTATAATTGATATTAGGAAGCAGCATTTTTGTTTAAGGAATAATTATTTGCAAATACTCCCTCTTGTGATCAAAGATATAAAATCAGTATGATATTATCCTATTTTACAAGCATCAGGGTGCAACCCCATAAACTAATAAGTATTCTGTTTTTCAGATAAATTTTGTTTCCTAATAACATTTTTTGATACACTGGTTTGACTATTCCATTCCTTATACAGCGGAACTCCCAAGACTCATCAAGAAAATATTATGATACACATTCTAGCTTGCTCTAAAAAAGAGGGGTTGTTTTGACGAAAATAGCGATATAATTGATCATTTTCATCTAGTGTTAGTAAAGATGGGATAATTTACCAATTTAAATTTCTTTATTACCAATTTTAAATATATTGTATTATATTTCTGCATCGTATATTTATTTTATTGTACCTCTGCATCTCTGTGCATTTGTGCATGCATGCTTGCCTAACATGCATTTTGTCAAATAGTGTTTATCTGTAATAAATATATTGTATAAATACATTAAAGAAAATTATATATACATTCCTTTACTTTTTTGTATTTATTTTTTATTAAAAATGGCTTTGAAAAGGGAATTTTGAAAAATAGCTAATAATAAAGGCACAAATTTTTGTTTTCCTCTCAGAAGTGTGAAATAGGCTGACAAATTTGTCTCTCATCTCTGTACCAAATACTGATGTAAATGCAAAAGAAAGCTAAGATCTTTACATTCCCTTCTTTCAAAATCTTGTTGGAATGTTGACTAAGCATTCCACGTGGCTCTTTTTTGGCATTTCATGGCTGGATAGAATTGCAAAATTAAAATAGAACACAATCTCACAATAGCAGATGTCAAAACTGCAGTCGAAAACTAGCAGTTAAGATAGCATGAACACTTTTAAATTACAGATGGAAAGCACAAGCTAGCTTCTGATCAATCCGTTAAACGTAGCTTTTAACAATCAGGACTTTGGAATCCATTTAAAAACAATCAATACATGAGCAAGGAGGAATCTCACAACACATCTCCAGAGGAAACGTCTGGTCCTTATGCTTGCATCCTTTGCAGGCTGCTTAATAGGCCCTCTGAGACCTATTTTACATCTGAAGCAAGTTCACTATAGCTATTTTAATCATCATAGCAACCCTTAAGGCACTACCAGCATTATGAAAATCAAAATACAGTGTATCTACTGCATATTGTCCAATGTCAATTCATAGTTAAAGCAAATTATTTCTGAAAATGCTATCAATTAATAAATATGAAGGTAGCTAGCAGCAAAAGAAAATCCCTGCTCTTTCTGTAGTCAAATTCTAAATGAATATTCGTTATAAAAATCCAACATAGCAGTTTGAAAATTCAATTTACATTTATAGCTAAGTTATTTACAGCCATGTTAGTCTAATCCTATTGCTTTCTTGTTTTGTTTGTTTTGTCTCTTTTTTTCTTTACCATTTCCTGATAAAGAAAAGAACATCATTTATTTCAATTTATTTTCCTATATTGGCATATCAAGGTCTTGATAGGATTTCTAATATCTCAGAATATCCATTCTCCACTTTACAGTTACAGTGAACAAACGTAAATATCTGAATGAATTGACATCTTCACAGGGTCATGTATTTCTTCATTTGTTTGTTCATTCAAAATTGGATAGTATATTGATTATCACATGCATTAACACCTTATTTTAATGTCTGTGTGTTTTTAATAAGCATATGTGAGCGTGTGTACATGTATGTGTATTTAAAATGGTTGCGGCGCAGGCGGAGTAACAGTCGGACAACAGTAATGGGTATAAATAGGGTCACTTTTATTAACTCAACTTAATTAACTAATTAACCAAATAAGCCCACGTGACCTGCAGTGGTGCATAAACTCAAATGGGGGCGGAGTTAACTTCAACACAAACTCAACTGAGCAACTTCTGGGCGAAAGCTCCATGCCTGGGTGCAGGGTCATGGTAAAATTACACCTGCGCCCTGCCCCTGGCTACGCCCCCTTGGCGTGTGGGATGGCTCGCCACTGGTCACTGATAATATCCATGCAGCGAGCCACAGGAGAAACCCCCCTCAACGAACCCAGGCCGGTCGAGCCCTGTAATCCGCGAGGAAGATCCCCCCTTCACCTCAGTAGAGGTGACCCTAAAGGAGATCACCGTTGCTGCTTACGCCCATTTCCGCCCCCTATCGGCCACAGCAGGGGGTGAAATTTTAATTTATTCCCCCTGCTCCCCCCCCCTGCACATGAATGTGCAGGCACCTCTGCAGGTCCGCTAGAAATTTGTCATTACCCCTATCTGACAAATGAACACCGTCCTGCCTATATAAGTCCCTGAGGGATGCCCTAATGTCGGGGTGGTCTATCACCCCACCCCCTTCGTGGAGTAACCATTTCCGGACTGCTCGATTGACCCTCTTCCTAGCCCCATCGACGGCCCTGGGATTCCTAGCATGTCTCCAAACCCTACGGGGCAGAATGTTGGACCAGAGGATGCGGGTGTCCGGCCACCGCTTCCAAATAACCTGCAATCCATCCCAAATGTGCCACAGCAAGTCAACGCCCGTAATAGCTCCCAGGTCATTGCCTCCCACATGCAAGACCAACCATCCCGGCACCCCTTGCACCTTCCCGCTGTTGAACAGCAAGGGAAGTAGCTCCAACCAACGTAGGCCTCTACGGCCCAGCCATTGCACCCTAACATGCCGGTCCAGCTGCAACTGCGTGCCTGGCGTTGTCTCCTGGGCCCGCCGCTCGGCCCAGTATACCATGCTGTGGCCACAGATCAGGACTCTACAGGTCCCCTGCACGTCATCTAAAAAGGGGGGGGGGAAGAGACAAAAACAAAGTAGCATTAGAATCGGCCACCAGGGCCGCGCCCTGTCCCGCCCCCACTCACCTAAGGACGGATGTAGGCCCGGAAAGCCGCAGAACGCCAACGGCCCACCGCGCGTATGTCTGGCGTGCTGAAACCAACTTCGGCTGCAAAGGAAGCTGCGCCAATCCTGAAAGAGTGTGTCCCGTAACGCATGGGGTCCAGGCCCATCCGGGCCAGGGCCTTGGTTGCCACAGCCCAGAACTGGTACCTAGTGAGGGGGTCCCCGGATGCATGGCAAAAAAGCGGGCCGGGGTAACTTCCCCGGATGCCCCAATACGATGAGATTGCCCCCACGGGGCACACCTTCCTCTGGCTGGTCTTGGAAAGCTGGACCGTCACGCCCCGGCCCCTCTGATCTGTTTTGGAGCAGCGCAGACGAAGGAAAACTGAGCCCCGACGAAATCGAATGTCCCTAGCCGTAAAGGCGCGGCCAGAGTGATCGAACTTGGATGCCGCCAAAACCTCGCTTATACGGAACGCACCAAAAAACAACGTAACCGCAACCGCGCGGTAAAGGGCTGCCTCGTACTGGGAGCGACACAGCTTGTCCCACAAATCACCCAAAGCCCGTAAGTGGGCCAACTTGAGGGGGCGTCTCCTATCACCCCGGGGCGGGCCCTTCTCCCTGACCCACCCCTCCAGTGCCTTTTTTATCCTGAAGTCACCTGTGTTATCCAAGAAACCCCTGGACTTGGCTATGAAAGCCAGGCCGGCCAGTTTGCCTCGAATTGTGCGGGCCGACAACCCCCGGCGCTTACTAAGAGAACAGAACTCCAGCAGGTGCTCCACCGGGGCCGGCCAAAGCTGGTCATACCGCTTATCATGACGAAAAACCCAAAATTCCCTACCTGCCCGCTGGTAGGACCTCCTGGTGCTGGTTGCTATGGACAGGTCGATTGCCCTGTTCACGTCGGCCCTCCAATCTGCCACAGGAGCGGGGGGGGTGCCTCCGGTTGTTCCGCGGCCTGTGGGGCAAGCAGCCGGAACCTAGCCAACTGCCCCCTTGACAAAGCGTCTGCTACCCCATTCCTGATCCCCGGGACATGGTGTGCCCGGAAAAGCATGTTCTGGGCCAAGCACCTAACCACCATGTGCCGCACCAAACCCATCACTCTCTCGTTCTTGGAAGAAAGTGTGTTGACAACATGTACAACCGCCATGTTGTCGCACCAAAAATGTATCGTCTTACCGCTGAAGCTAGGGGACCATAGCTCGATAGCCACGACGATGGGGAACAGCTCCAAGAACGTCAAGTCCCTGCACACTGCGGTGCCCTGCCACTCTTGAGGCCAGTCTGCCCTAAACCACCTATCCTTCCAGACCACCCCAAAACCAACTGCTCCGGCTGCGTCGGATTTCACCTGGAAGTCGCCTTTCAACAGCAAGTCCTGTCTCCAAAAGGAGACCCCGTTATACGTCTGCAAAAATTCCTGCCACACCCCCAGGTCCTTCCTCACGCTAGCCGTCAAGCGGATTCTGTGGTGAGGCTTGGAGAGGCCGGCCGTTGCCTGGTAAAGCCTAAACATAAACGCCCTACCTGGCGCTATGACCCTACAAGCGAAGTTCAGCATACCCGCCAGCTCCTGTACCTGCCTAAGGGTCACCCTTCTGGCAGCCCTAACAACCCTAACTGTGTCCCGCAGCTTCGCTAGTTTGTCATCCGGAAGCCGACAGGTCTGGGCAACCGAGTCCACCTCAATGCCCAGGAATGTAAGCCTAGTGGTGGGCCCCTCGGTCTTCTCCTGCGCCAGAGGCACGCCTAGGTCCCCGCACAACGCCTGAAAACCTGCCATTCCCCGCTGGCATTCGTCAGAGCCCGCCGGCCCCGCGAAAAGAAAATTGTCTAAGTAATGGACCACTGACCGAATCCCAGAACTCCTCACGTGGGCCCACTCTAGGAAGGAACTAAACTTCTCGAACAATGAACATGAAACTGAACAACCCATCGGGAGGGCCCGATCAACAAAAAACCCCCCCTCAAACTGAAAACCTAAGAGGTCGAAATCCTCGGGGTGAATCGGCAAGAGCCGGAAGGCCGACTTGATATCGCACTTACCCATCAGGGCCCCCGGACCGCACTCTCGAACCACCGAGACCGCTGTATCAAAGGAAGTATAGCGTACCGAGCACAGGTCATCAGGAATATGATCGTTAACTGAGTTACCCGGAGGAAAAGACAGGTGGTGAATAAGCCGGAACTCCCCCGCCGCCCGCTTGGGCACCACTCCCAGGGGGGATACTTGCAGAGAAGGCAGGGGCGGCTCCTTAAAGGGGCCCAGCACCCGGCCCTCCCGCACCTCCTTCATAATTTTCTCCCGCACCACGTGTTCCATTCCGGAAACTGACCTAAGGTTCTTAGCCAGGCAAGCAATCCTGGGCCCCCTATACGGAATTCTAAAACCTTCCGAAAAACCGGTAACCAAGAACTCAGCCTCTTTCTTAGGGCGAAAACCCCCAAGCCTGTGTCTCAACCTATCCACTTTAATGGGGGTTGGCCCCCTTGCCCTGAGCTCCAGGCACCTGGGCCTTAGCCTGGCCAACGGCTGGCTTGTTGCCGCCTCCCCCTCTGCCCCTATAGCAGGCTGATATCGGGTGTCTGCCATTACACAACGCGCAGGCATGGCGAAAGCGACAAGCTGGCCTGGCGCAGGCTCCTCTGGCGCCGTACTCGTAACAGTACGGCGGGGTCCGAAAGGGCGAACTCATCGCACCCCGCTGTGCCGAGCCCTGGGTCCCCGAGACCGCCCCCGGGCGGGGGAGGGTAGCCTCTTTTCCCTGGGTCAGCAGCAGGTGGCCTGTAGGCGTCCGCCCGCTAGCCGGGGTGGCGGGTTGCTGCGTGGCTTGAAGCCACAAATCGTTGTGCCGCATGTCCCACGGCCAGTGCCTATTGTGTGCGGCAAACCTCCTAAAATCCTCATCGTATTGCTTCCACGCCTCCCCACCAAACTCCTGATAAGCCCGTAATATCATATTCATATATAGGATAAGCTCATGGGTCTTGTGTACATCATCTTCGACAACCACTGAGTGATATGCCAGAAAGGCGTATGCCCATGATAAAATTCCTTTATCCATCTTGACGTCCTTTGACTCCACAGCCCCCTTCTTACCTTCCTTGTCCTTGTCCTTCTTGGATTTTTCCGGCAACAGAATCTTAAATATATCGACATAAGCCCCGCGCCAAATCTTTCGTTTAAGGGCCTGTGACATGTGCATGCTAAGCGGAGTGTCAGGGAGGCCAGGAGCAAAAGGGTTGTCGCTGTCGACAGAGGAGGTATCAGTGGACTCTGTGGTCGTGGACTCTGAGCTATCCCTTGAGGGGTCCCTCCTTTTCCTGCCCCTCTTTGTCATCCCACGTTTACGGCCCCTCTCCCATACCTGGGCTGCCGTGCGCGAACGCCATGTGCTATGTGATTTATGTGACTTTCGTTTAACCGCCCGTACCCTGCCTCGTGGTCCCCGTGGCCGGGACCAACGATGCCTGGGTACCGGGCACTCACCCCAATGTGAAGAGTCGTCATCAGCCTCCTCTGAGGCAGAAGCGGCCCTGCTTCCACGTCTCCTCTTGCGCCGTTTTTTGGCGCGCCGGTCGGATCGCACCCTCTGAGACCTTTCTTCAGATTCCGAGGAACTTCGGGTCCCTTCTGCGCTCAGGGCACCCCTGGCGTCCTCATGCCGAGAACGGCCCCTCTTCCTTGGCACCTCATCCAACTTCTCGAGTAAGGCAGAAAGAAGGTGTGAAGATACAGAGACTGACTCCTCCCCTGTACCCTCATTCCCAACTGCCCGTGCTGGGGGGGACCCCTCATCAGACCCACTCGTTTCAAATGGGCTGGGGTCACCCTCCCCGGGATCAGTAACCTCCCTCCTGCTGCCACGTGGCCCCCTGGCTGGGGCCCTCCCTTGGCGGCGGCCTGCTACCCTAGGGGTCACTTCCTGGCGCCTTGGGGCCCGCCCCCTGGTGGTCTCCTCCCCCCTGGAGCTGCCCTCCCTGCTTGGCCTGCTGTCCTGCTCATCCCCAGGGGCCTCCCCCCAAGTCCTCTTGGGGGCCCTTCTCCTTCCCGTACGGCGGGGCTCAATGGGGGGGTTGCCCTGAGCTCCGGCCTGCCCCCCCGCTGCCCGCCGCCGGGTCCCAGCTCTTGCCCTGCTGCCCCTCGCCATTGTTCCTCCCCCCTCCAAACCAGAGGAGGCCCGACAAACAGCCGATGCCTCCGGCGCTGTCGGCCCGGGCCTCCTAATGCCGCCCACGCGACTGCTGAGGCCTCCGGGCCTTGCCGCGCTCGCTCCGCCGGGCGCCGCCGGCCTACAGCCTCCGGACTGCGCTCCGTCGATCTTTTCTGCCGCAGAGGCTCGTCGGGCTCCCTTCGCCAGCTGGCTGTCGGCCCGAGCCTCCGCTCGCCGCCCACGCACTTCGCCGCTTTCGGGCCTTCCTCCGACGTCCGGGAGCAGCAGGGATGGCTCCAAACTGCCGGGCGAGGGTAACTGCGCCACGAGGCAGCCCCTTTTATAGGGCTGCCTCACCCTCGCCCGGCCAATGGGTGGCCCGCGCCACCAAACTTCGTCACTGCAGCCCCTAGGGATGACGAGGGGCCGCAGGCTCCGCCCCAACATGGCGGCCTCCTTCCCCGGTCCCACGCCGCAACCCCGCGCCGGCTGGTGAGTCGCCGGCGGCATTCTATGATCTAGTTTCTCAAATCTTTAAAATTGCTGCTGAAAAGTTAAAATCAACAGCAGATTTTCTTATGGTATAGTTCTATTCAATTTTGCTGAAAGGAATTGATTCAAAGATTAAAAAAAGGCCTTGTTTGCTTTCTGAACTAAGCTCAGCTTTGAAAGACACAAAAAAGTTATTCAATGTGACATTATCAATATCAGACATCTTAGTAATTCCTGTTCAAATCCGTTGAATAAGTCACAATGTTTACATCAATATATTTTTTTCTCATACAATTGACTGTTTAACGAGAACTGCCTCATTGATTTACAAGCTACAAATAAGCAGGATGTGATATCTGTATCTACAAAAAATAGTAGTAGAAGCATTTGGGACATGTAACCAGCCAGAAAAAATGTACATCATTTTAGGGTGTCATTCATGGCAAAACATTAGGTTTTCTCCGCTTTATATTTTATTTTATTTGTTCAATAAATGAAGCAAGCTCTAAATTCTTTGCATCTGTCATAAAATTGTATAGGAGATTTAAATTGAAGTATGGAAAAGCTGCATATGTTCACACATCAATTGCTGGCTAATTCTACCATTTGGTACAGCACTGCAACCATGTTTTTTTAATGACTAATTGATATGATACGATATGAAATGCTTACATTAATTAAAATCAGGCTGAGGAAATATTGTAATCAAGTGCACCAATAAATTGTTGGAAATTAAATAGGATACCAATGGAAAGAGAAGTTTTGAGAAAAATTATGGAGTGTGCAGAGATGAGTAGATTGACTTTGAAACTTAAAGATAAACAAGACTCTGATTATTATAAAATTGGGGGGACGTTTTATGATTGGATAGAAAATTAAGAGATACATTATGTATTATTAGTATTGGTTAATTTTGAAAAAATAGAAACAAGTGAATTTTATTTAAGCTTTGCAAACCAGATGGCAAAGATGAGAAATGGTGGTAGCACTATATAATGATATAACACAAAATTTACCTATTGTTTAGATTTAAACATATAGAACTGTATTTTATGATGTAGGTTACATTTTATGAACAGTTTCTTTTACTACAGATATATATATATAGAGAGAGAATTTTTAATCAACTATATGATATAAGATTAAATTTAGATAAAAGAGATTTTATTATTCTTTACATTGTTGTAACCTTTAGTAGTAAGACGGTGAGGGAAAGATTTTAATTTAGAATTTTAAGAATTGCTAATATTGTATAAAATTAACAGAAAATTTTATACAGGAAGAGAGATAAGACCTTCCATGGAGTAAGTAATGAGAAAATAAAAGTTTGTATATGATTGATTTAAAGCATTGTTGTTGTGTTTATAACCATATATTGTTTTCTTTTATGGTGGAGAAAAATAAAAAAAATTATACCAAAAAAAATGCATCAATAAATTATCTTAGGGAATAGGGGACCAATCCATATATTTATTCATTAAATTTATATTCTACTTCTTCAGGATCACAAGGTGATGTATATACTACAGCCTTCTCAAATTTTCCCATAACAAATATTCAGGATAGTTGGTTAGGCTTTAAGAGTTGTTAACCTAATCCTTCGCAGCTTCTTCTCTGGTAATTTTGAACTGCTAACAAGAGCTTACAAAACATTTATCAGACCAATCCTAGAATACAGCTCGCCTGTATGGAACCCACATTGCATATCTGACATCAACACAATTGAGAGAGTACAGAAATATTTCACAAGAAGAGTCCTTCATTCCTCTTCTCACAAAAAAATACCTTACTCCACCAGACTTGAAATTCTTGGTTTAGACAACTTACAACTCCATCGTCTCCGTTCCGACTTAATTATAGTTCATAAAATCATATACCAAAATGTCCTACCTGTTAACGACTACTTCACCTTCAACCGCAACAACACACAAGCACGAAATCGATTTAGACTAAATGTCAACCACTCCAAACTTGACTGCAAAAAATACGACTTCAGCAACAGAGTAATCAATGCCTGGAATGCACTACCTGATTCTGTGGTTTCTACTCCTAACCATAGTTCCCTCTAAGCTGAGCAGTGAGCAATCGCTCACTTAAAAATCATCATCAACTCAGAGTTTTCCAAACCTGCCCAGAAGCCGAGAGGGAAAGAGTGAGAGGGAAGGAGAGAGAGAGGAAGAGAGGAAGAGAGAGAAACAGATAGAAAAAAGAGAGGAAGGAAAAGAGAAAGAAAAAGAATGGGAGTAAGGAAGATAGAAAGAAAATCAAAATCTAGTTTGAAACTAGCTCAACTATTTAAGTGGCATTTTGATATTGATAGAGTTTCCCTATTATGAGCTCACTGTTATAGACACACAGTACAGTATTTTATTTTGAAATTCTCTGAGGCAAAACAGGGTGGGTTTTTTGTTTGTTTGTTTGTTTGTTTGTTTGTTTGTTTATTTATTTATTTATTTATTTATTATTTCTGTGCCGTCCAGTCCCGAAGGGACTGCCGCTCAGACACTATACTTTTCCGCCCACCCCCCAAAAAATTAGAGGGGACACTGCTCCTAACCCCAAGACCTTTAACCTTAGACTATCTATAATTGACCTCTCCTCCTTTCTAAGAGGTCTGTAAGGGGCATCCATAAGCACACCATTGTGCCTACCGTCCCTGTCCTATTGTCTTCTTTTGTTACTGTTTATCATTACGTATCTAATGTTTAATATGTACAAATTATCACCCTATAATTGTTTGACAAATAAATAAATAAATAAAATAATAAATAAATAGTCTATAAGACAGAACTAAAAAAAAAACCTGTACTGTTCAAAAGTCTTCGTTCTTGACCCCTGGTCAAAAAAGGCTAATTAAATATTGACAAGTGGCACATGACATTTCTGCACTTCTCAGTACTTTAGTACTAGGCCTAGCAGATATTTTCATTTTTTTGACTATTAGGGTAACTTTAAGTGCATAGAGCAGAAAAAATAGTCATTGGTGTTTTTTCTTCAAATTATAAAATCATGCTCAACCACCCAAAGAGTGGTTATAACTAAGCATTTTTTCAGGTGTCCAGCTGTAGTAGCTTGGCAAGGCAGAAAGCTACATTTTTCAGCTCAATCATTATGCAACCATGGGGCAGATGTTCCCAACACTCCTAACTAGAAAAAGAAAGGTCAAAGATCTATTGCTTTGAAAAGGCAGGAAGAAATGGTCTGAATTTTAAATCCCTTGACTGACTGATACAGAGAATCAGAGAATCTCATTCCGAAGTCTTCAGTTATCAGATTTTCTGCCTTCTTTCTTCATTGCATAAGTTAATTATCTATCTGTGTTGAGTCTTTGAAATTCCTATTAGCTATTATTGCTACAGAATGCAGCATAAAGTTTCAAGAGAGCTGAAATTGAATTTTGTGTCTTGGAAAGAAATTTGATACCAGTACAATGCATAATAGAATAGAATAGAATTCTTTAATGTCAAGTGTGATTGGACACACAAGGAAGATGGTTTTGGTCCATATGCTCTCAGTGTACATAAAAGAAAAGATGCATTTGTCAAGAATCATGAGGTACAACATTTAATGATTGTCACAGGGCACAAATAAGCAATCAGGAAGCAATCAATATTAAATAAATCGTAAGGATACAAGCAACGTTACCATCATACAGGCATAAGTGGTAGGAGATGGGTGATAGGAACAATGAGTAGACTAATAGTATTAGTAATGCAGCCTTAGTGAATAGTTGACAGTGGTGAGGGAATTTTTTGTTTAGCAGAGTGATGTCATTCGGGGGGAAAACTGTTCTTGTGCCTAGTTGTCTTGGTGTGCAGTGATCTATAGCATCATTTTGAGGGTAGGAGTTGACGAAATGCATGTCCAGGATGCAAGGGGTCTATAAATAGTAAATATTTTCATGGCCCTCTTTTTGACTCATGCAGGAGGTTGACAGTAATTGTTTTTTCTGAAATTCTGAGAAGCATTCTTTTCTTGAATTAAACTAATTTTTAAAACATGGAACTAATGTTACATTATTTAATACAGTTGTCCGTTAATTTATCAAAACAGAATTTATTTATTTATGAGTGACTGTGAGAAGAGCCTCTTGATCCAAGTAGGGTCGCTATTTATTTGTTTATTTGTTTATGTATGTATGTATGTATGTATGTATGTATGTATGTATGTATGTATTCATTCATTCATTCATTCATTTATTAATTCGTGCACTAGGCAAATCTGTGCAAAGGTCCTGCTAGCTACAGCTGTCAGATGTTGGTCTAATCTTAGATGCAAGTCTAGGAGGACACCAAATTGATTAATTTTTATTTGTGTAGTATTTTTATAAACAAAACTTTTTATTTTATTTTATTTTTATAATTTTCATACTTCTCACCCTTATCTTTCTTATTCATAACCCCAGCCAGGTCAGAGTTCTAGACAATTTCTTCTTTATGTCTTCAGTGGCCTTATGCCTTTCCACCCATGCAAAGTAAAGTTTCCATTTTTTTCTTATCCTTTCCACTTTTTCTTCCCATAGAAGAAAAAGGAAGACACCAAATTGTGAACTCATTCTGAGGAGAGTAGTTTCCCCCACCACCCCAGAGCCAAGATTTGAGCCAATATTCAAATTTATGCCAAAGATCACATAAAAATCATTTTCAATGTCATCCATTTCCTTCAGTTAAAAAAAAAAGTGCCCTAAGAATCTACATAATTCTTCCAGAACTTTTCATTCCTAACAAGTTTCAGGAATACGTGTTTAAATTTGGTATACTGCCAAGAAATTCTCTGAGACAAATCAGACTTTTTTAAAAATCTGAAAGTGTTTAGAAACAGTTTCTTCACATCTGATTAGAACCAAAGAATTAATATTATAGGAGCTCATATTTTACCACAAAAACTGTTCTGTCTGGGTCCCCCCAGACGCCAACACCAACCAAAAAGAGTATCCAGACACACTGGTAAAAAGCAAAGGCAGTTTATATAATTCAAAGCAAACACAGGTAACAAAAACTGTTCTTACAGACAGGAACACTATGAAGCTTCACAGAGGTTTCACGAAGGCCAGGCAATAAAACAGGATTCTTGCTGGCAAAAACAACGCTGGAGATAATAAAACCCACGCCTCCCCCAAGTCTTCCAGACTTCTAGGCCACAAGCCAAGATCAGAGACGCTGAGAATCGAAGCAAGGTCACAGGACTCCCAGTTGATAACGCTCCACAAGACTGTAAGGGCGGGCCTGCCTTTTCAACCCTGCTGAGGAGAACCACACCCAAACCCAGCTGTTGCCAATTCAGGGATGGAAATACCTTTCTAATTGGCCTCGTCTTTGAGCTGCACGTCGCTGCCTCATGTCTATTATAGCCTGTGCGTCTTCATCCAATGAATCCAGGCTACTAGCTGGGGAGAGGCCCCCCCCCCCCGGGGGTCTCAGGCTGCTCTCCCTCCTCCTCTTCCTGACGTTCCTCTCCCCCGTCTGCCTGGTCCTCCCCCTCCTGTTCACTGTCCTCCTCCTCTGGGCATGGATCCGGCAGAGATTCAGCCGGTCCCTGAGGAGCCTCAGGCTGAATCACAACAAAAACAAACGTATGTGCTGTTTTTAAATTGACCATCTTAATGCATCAAATGTACATGTAAGTTTTACAGTCTTAAGTGCAGCTGTTGAAATTAAAGCTTGCACAAATGGAGATTCCCCAATTCTTGCCAGGTTTTCAATAATAACCAATAACTCTTGCTGAGCCCAAATAGAAACCACATTTTCAAATTCATTATGTTAGACAGTAGCTAAAACTAGAATAAATGTTCAAATGATTAACCTGAAACTGGTAATGTTAAACCTGTATTTCCTTGTGAGCATATATAATTTACACAGTGAACATTTCACAGAATGTTCTTGCCAAAACAGTGTATTAAATACTTTGCAAATTTGTTTTAAAAATAATATGTTTCAATAAAATCGGAATTCCTCCTTGTTTAAGATTTAGTTTTATAATCTTTGTAACTAACAAAATGCGTAAAATGGTAATTTGTGTAACCCCAAAAAGGAAGAAGAAATAAATTTTCCGGAGGAAATTTAGCAAGAGATGTAAACTAAATAAATATTGCATTCACTAATAATGAAAAATAAAAGCAAAACCGTGGGGTAGTTTAGAATTAGAAGAATATGCTTCACCATTACCAATAATTTTATGCACATATAACCTAGCATTTGTTTAGTCTGCAAATTGCAAAAAATAGGGTAATTCAATAAACCCATTGATCAAATAACAATAACTAAAATGTATGCAGACATTTGGAAGGAAATTAATACTCCATTATTAACCAATGCATCTTACTATACACAAAACAATTCTGCACAATGCTGATGGTAATATAGCATTAATATGTAACATTCCAAGGGCTGTGACTGGTAGCTCCTTCATCTGAAATTCCAACCTAATATAATCCACTATATGAAAAGCCTCCTACTGGTATGCCCAATCCTCTATCAAATGCAACATATTTCATTCAACACCACAACACCACAATCTCATTCACTGAATTTTTTAAAATTGTTTATTACGAATCAACCATTCATCATGTGGACCCAAAGGCGAGAGCAAAGATATGCAGCTAAACTTATATGGATAAATGTTTTTTAAAAGCTGGAATTTGAGAAAGATGTTTTACTGTGTGAATCAGTGTGGGAAATAAAAGTTACTTTAGGAATATTATGGGACAGCAGGAGATAAAGCAAGGAGCAAAGCTTCTCCTGGAACACCTTCATTGGAATGGGAATTTGTTGCCTCCAGTCTGATCTAACTGTAGTTCATAAAATCATATATCAAAATGTCTTTCCTGTTAATGACTGTTTCACCTTCAACCGCAGCAATCCACGAGCACGTAATAGATTCAAACTAAATGTAAACCGCTCTAAACTCGACTGCAAAAAATACGACTGATCACAATAGAGTGATCAGCGTCTGGAATGCACTATCTGGCTCTGTGGCTTCTTCGCCAAACCTCAAAAACTTCAACCTTAGATTGCTACAGTTGACTTCTCCCCATTTCTAAGAGATTTGTAAGGGGCGTGCATAAATGCACCA
Organism: Erythrolamprus reginae; assembly: GCF_031021105.1. Lineage (NCBI taxonomy): Eukaryota > Metazoa > Chordata > Lepidosauria > Squamata > Dipsadidae > Erythrolamprus > Erythrolamprus reginae. Next base: position 225,578,223 of record NC_091952.1, read on the forward strand.
TTGTGCATGTTTGACAAATAAATGAATGAATGAATGAAAAAATAAATAAAATAAATAAAATAAATAAAATAAATAAAATAAATAAAATAAATAAAATAAATAAAATAAATAAAATAAATAAAATAAATAAAATAAATAAAATAAATAAAATAAATAAAATAAATAAAATAAATAAAATAAATAAATAAAATAAATTAAATAAATTAAATAAATAAATAAAATAAAATAAAATAAATAAAATAAATAAATTTCTCTCCACATTCTACTCAATATAGCTTAGTTCCTTAACTTTCGTTTTTAAATTACATATCCTGAACAAGGGATGAACTAGTCAGTTTCAGAGCTTGCATTTTATTGGTCCACTATTCAATCTTTCAACCACTGGATAGAGCACTTGATTATCAGTGGATAAGTCAACTATATAATGAGGTACATAAGCACTCAATAAAAAGCAAATATTAACAACCCAAAGATATAACATTCAGAGATCTCTCTTTTCTCTGGGTATGTTCAGAGATCTGTTTTGGTCAGGACTTGCATTTATTTTTATAGAAACGTCTTGTGAATACAATTACAATGATTGACTTACCCCAAAGGTAGCTAACTAGTAACAGGTTAATATATAGCATACATATAGATTATGTCAAGCAAGCAGGTGAGCATATGATTCAACCTTATGCTCTTAGCTAGAACAACAGAAGAGCTGAATAATCTTTACCCTAGATACACAGAGAGTAGAGCAAGTAACCTTTAAACTTAAATAGAACAGAGGAGCAGGATATTTGGTCAATATAATGACAAGATAGGCATTCCGTATCATTGGCAATAATTGACAATAACCCACAGATATGTCGAATTTATTAATGGGAATTAAGTGTGACTTGATGAAGTCTTTAACTTTGATTTCTTTTGGTGGGGGGAAGTTATATTTACAATGTTTGAATTTAATTATTAAAATAAAAACATTCCAATTTTTCATTTAAAACATATATTCTACCTTTTCTCCATGTTTGCCAGAAAAATGGCACTTGAAATTTTAAGATATAGGTTCCATTAAAACTGTATAGGTGAAAGAATCCACCTGAATTTCTTCTTCCAGTTGAATCTGGATCATTTTAAATCGGGAGATTTTCAAGACCTCTTATATTTAACATAGTTTTAAGGACTATTGAAATGCTGTTCCAAGTGAGTGCAAAGAACAAAGGACAAAGATTAAATCTACAAATTTAAGATGAATTTAAATTAAATATAATTTAATTTAAGAGCAAATTTAAGACAAATATGCTAGATGAATTCATCTAGCAACAGCATAAGTGCTACAGTAGTGATTACAATTGGTCTTTCAAGTCATGTTATCTTCACTGTTTCCAAGTTCAGTACTGGACTCAACTAGTACTGTTTTAACGCTATAACTTCCTCAAGGCTTAATATTGGAAGGTACATCATTTACATGACCTTAATTTTATGCTGGGCTGTGAAAAATGGTATTCACGAGAAAACGTTTGGGGAACATCTTAACTTTCTCTAGAATCTTGGCAATAACTTCCTAGCAATTTTAGCTGACACAGGGGTTTTTTTCTGCACCAAGCAAAATATTTTCTCTCAGACTCAAAAATTTCTGCTACTATATTCACATTTTAGTCTGTTTGGTTTTTCCTCCAGGATATTTGCAGATTTTCTTGTGATGCAACTCTACTGCTCTTAACTGAATACTGGTTTTAATTGATTGTTCCCTGCTTTGTTTTTGATTTGACATTTATGGATCTCATTTGCATATGTGTGTGGTTTATTTAATTGAAAGTCAGTATTAATATCCATTCTTAGGAGTATCTAATGCATCAGAAAAAATAGATAAATAAAGTATAACTTCTCAAAGATCTGAAGTTGGATCAATATACTGTAGCTTCAGGCCTGAAGCTGTCTATTGCACATCCACAACCAGACATCTTCCAAGTAAACCCTCTTTGTACATGTGCCTGGAGGAACACTTGGAATCACAAATCTATAATACTTATTCTCCCATATAAATCACTGCCTGTCCCAGCTTCATATAAAAATTAGTACAGAAGGTATCTAAAATATATTTCTGATATTTCCAAACTAACTCAAACTAGACTTTTTGGACTAGCTTAGAAATAACTAATTACTATCTTTCAGAACAACAACAACAAATTACCACCATTTGTTGAAAAATAATAATTTAAAAACTTTTCTGAACCTTGATACCACAAATGTTCTTTCCCTACAATTGTAAAACAATCGGCATTGGTTGCCGATCAGTTTCCGGTCACAATTCAAAGTGTTGGTCATCACCTATAAAGCCCTTCATGGCACCGGACCAGGGTACCTACGAGACCGCCTTCTGCCGCACGAATCCCAGCGACCAGTTAGGTCCCACAGAGTTGGTCTCCTACGGGTCCCGTCAACTAAACAATATCGTTTGGCGGGACCCAGAGGAAGAGCCTTCTCTGTGGTGACTCCGACCCTCTGGAATCAGCTCCCTTCAGAGATTAGAACTGCCCCCACCCTCCTTGCCTTTTGTAAACTCCTTAAAATCCACCTCTGTCATCAAGCGTGGGGGAACTGAAACATCTCCCCCTGCCTATGTAGTTTTGTGTGTATGATATGACTGTATGTATGCTTTTTATATATTGGGGTTTCTTATTTTTTAGACTTTTTAAATGTATTATTGTTATTTTAGAATCTAACTAGAGTATTAGATTTGTCATTATATATTGTTTTTATCATTGCTCTAAGCTGCCCCGAGTCTACGGAGAGGGGCGGCATACAAATCTAAATAATAATAATAATAATAATAATAATAATAATAATAATAATAATAATAATAATGTAGTATCAGTGTAAGCAACCCAAGATCCCATGTGCCTTATAATAAAAGAAGCTGGATTTGGGTAAACAGTCAAACACCTTTGAGAGTGCCATAGATAAATATTTTACATTGGCATCCGTCATCATATGCAAATGAACATACAATTTAAATACATATTTGTAGTACCACTTTATAATTTCTTGGTAAGACCATACTTGGAATACTGCATCCAGTTTTGGTCACCACAATATAAAAAAGATGTTGAGATTCTAGAAAGAGTACAGAGCAGAGCGACGAAGATGATTAGAGGACTGGAGGCTAAAACATAGGAAGAACAATTGCACAAATTTGGTATTCTAGTTCACTGATGGTGAACATATTCGGCATTGAGTGCCCAAACTGGAACATGTGCATGCTCTGGAGCACTGGAAACCTGAAGTCCAACTGGTCTCTGTGCACTAGATGTCAGCATTCCAAATAGCACCTGAGTAGTGATGGGCGAACCCAACGGTGTTCGGGCTCAGCAAGTTCGGATGAACTTTACACAAAATTCGGCCGAACCCGAACTGAACCCGAACCTGAACGGGGAATCCCACCAAGAGATTCCACAGGTGGAGCTTTGATGTCATGTATACCGGCAGATTGCTAAGGATGCCAAGGTGATCACTTCCTGGATTCCATGGAATCCAGGAAGTGATCACCTTGGCATCCTTAGCAACCTGCCGGTGATGTCAAAGCTCTGAACGCCGAACGCGACCTCGAACTTTGCCCAAAGTTTCAAAAAATGTTGGGTTCGTGTTCAGCATACCGAACACCGCAAAATTCGGTACGGACCTGAATTGTGCGGGTTCGGTTCTCCCATCACTACACCTGAGAAATAAATCAAGTCCCATTCCAATTCTCTCAATCAGAGCTAGATTTATTAACAGAACCATGTTGGTTACGCCATAGTCATTCCGATTCTGAATCCTTCCCAGAATCCCACCTAGGTTAAGATTCATCTTACATCCCCCACACCCACAAGTTCATCATGAGAGCCAGTCTTTGTGTAGTGGTTTATCAACTTCCTCTTCTCTTCAGTTGAGGCAGAACAAACAACAGTGACCTTGGCTCGGAGAAAGGAATCTTTGGTTGTGTCTAGTAATTTTTCCCTCTGACTACTCACTACACATCCTACCCCCCCTTTATGCTGTGACAGGCTGAAATCTCTAACTCCACATAATGGCTTCCCACCTGACACCTGGAAACCTGAAGAGGAGCTGGCCAGCACATGCCTACGCACAGACCAGCTGGTCTTTGGGTTTCCAGCACCCCAGAGTGTGCAAAGATCGGGAGAGCAGCTGACAACAGCGCATGTGGCCACAAAGAAGGTTCTGCATGCTATTTCTGGCATGTTGCCATAGGATCGCCATCACAGGTCAAGTTTAATGAAAAGAAGGACTACGAGTGACATGATAGTAGTGTTCCAATAAGACGCCACCACAAAGCAAATGGAATCAACCTATTCTCCAAAGGCAGGACAAGAAGTAGTGGATAGAAACCAATCAAGGAGAGAATCAATATAGTACTAAGTAGGAATTTCCTCACCGTTAAAACAATCAGTGGAACAACCTGGCTCCAGAAGTTGTAGGTTCTCCCACTCTGGACATTTCAAAGACGAGATTTGACAATCATTTGTCTGAAATGGTATACAGTTTCCTGCCTGAGCAGGGGATTGGACTAGAAGACCTCCAATGTCCCTTCCAACTCTGTTATTCTGTTGTTACTAGCATATTATTTTATGTTCCTGTAAAAATGCCTTGAAAAAAACTACAGAAGCTTGAAAACCTACAAAATTCATAAGATAAAATAAAATAAAACACCACAGCCAAATAAATACTAAATACCACAGGTCAACTGAAACAAGTGGCATCAATGGTTTATGTATTAAGGTTATAAATCAGCTTGCATAAAGTCCGAGTGATCCTCAGACACCATAAGCTAAACTTAAGGGTACTCTTCTCTGAAACATGATGCAAATGGACACTGGATTAATTTTTTTTTAAAAACCAACTCTTTTAAGGTCATTAAATTAGTGCATTCTACAAACAGTGAAGGGCTACCAAAATTTTTACTATGGCTTGTGCGGCTTATGCAAGATGCCCTGCATTTTCTTTCAACATCGTTCAGTGCAAATTGGGTGCTCTGGGGTAGAGCTCCATTTTCGCTACCCCACTGCGTCCGTCCCCCCTGTCCAGGCATTTGTAGACCCCTGTCTACAAATGGCATTCACAAAAGTCTCTTCCCCCCCACATTTAATTATAACAGTTGCTGCTGACCTTTATAATGATGACAACAAGCATTAGACAAGACTCTACTATCAATTCTAACCCTGAAATTCCGTGGGATAGGCAGCAAGAGTTTTGAAAAAGGTTTCTATATTATATTTTTCATATGCAGGTCAGGTTAAATGAGAAGGAATAAATTATCCTGCTGGGCCGACAACCTCTATGCAGTACATGAATGACTATTTTGAGAAATAAGAGGCAGGAAGTAACAAATGTGAAGGGAGATAAATATCTTTAGGACTGAAAAAGTTCATCTCCATTGAAAAGTTCTTTTTTGAGAAAAAGAAAGAAAGCTGCAGGGTATTCGCTTGCTGTGGATGATAATTTGCACATTTTACACAGTGCTATCCCTTAGCAAATGTGTAGTTACTATGGCAACCACCATATCATATGATCTGAATGCTATTTCTAAGATTTTTTTTTTTTAAAAAGCAACTCCTCAAAGGACCATTTCCTGAAAATACTTAAGAGAGAGATTGCGAAGCACACATATTTTCTATCAACAGCCATTTAATCCTCCTATTTTACTCTCTGATGCTGAGTGAGAGTTGCTTGTATACAACTAAGATGCATTATATTAGATTGGCATTATGATGCAGCGACTACTGTAACGCTCTCTACATGGGGCTACCTTTGAAAAGTGTTCGGAAACTTCAGATCGTGCAGAATGCAGCAGCGACAGCAGTCATGGGCTTCCCCAAATATGCCCATGTCACACCAACACTCCGCAGTCTGCATTGGTTGCCGATCAGTTTCCGGTCACAATTCAAAGTGTTGGTTATGACCTATAAAGCCCTTCATGGCATCGGACCAGATTATCTCAGGGACCGCCTTCTGCTGCACGAATCCCAGCAACCAGTTAGGTCCCACAGAGTGGGCCTTCTCCGGGTCCCATCAACTAAACAATGTCATTTGGCGGGACCCAGGGGAAGAGCCTTCTCTGTGGTGGTCCCGGCCCTTTGGAACCAACTCCCCCCAGAGATTAGAATTGCCCCCTCCCTCCTCACCTTTTGTAAGCTTCTTAAAACCCACCTCTGCCATCAGGCATGGGGGAACTGAGATATTCTTTCCCCCTAGGCCTATACAATTTATGCAATTACAATTTTTAGTTGTTTTAGCATTGGATTGTTATATGCTGTTTTTATCACTGTTGTTAGCCACCCCAAGTCTACGGAGAGGGGCGGCATACAAATCCAATAAATAAATAAATAAATAAATAAATAAATGAATGAATGAATGAATGAATGAATGAATGAATGAATGAATAAACAAACAAACAAACAAACAAACAAACAAACAATGAATGAATGAATAAACAAACAATAAATAAATAAATGAATGAATGAATGAATGAATGAATGAATAAATAAATAAATAAATAAATAAATAATACTTGATGGGGCCCACATGGTATCTGCATCACAATCTAGACATGAGTACATTAAACCCAGTGGCTAAATGGGATGTATCTTTCCAGCCTTTAAAAAAAAAAGTTTGAGTTTCTTTTGTAGGTACAATGTTTTCGATATTATCTCATTGGTAGGGTTTTTTAGTGGTATGCTTTCTCTTTTAATCTCATAAAGAGCGGGTTCTGAGTTGATTAACATTTGGATAGGAGAGCAAGAAATCGTAGAGCTGCAGAATGCATTGAAAACTCAGTAAACGTCTGTAGAAGAACCAATAAGAGCGTTTATTAAGGATTGCTCTGGGCAAAACAAGAGTTTCCCTCCCCCCTCTTATTATATCTTCAGATTTATATCTGGTAGACTTGTTTAAGAAAATCTATTTCCTCTTAGGAAGATCATTTGAAAGGTTGCTATGAGGTTTCTTCAAACATCTGTTGGTTAAAAATCTGTTGGATCTGCTGTGAGATGGATTCCATCTGTAAGGAACATGTGAAAAGGATCCAGTGAAGGGCTACCAAAATGTTTACTAACACACTGTGGGCGTGGCTTATGCAGGACATCCTGCATTTTCTTTCAACATCTTTCAGTGTAAATTGGGTGCTCTGGGGTGGAGCTCCATTTTCGCTACCCCACAGCGTTCCCCTCCCCATCCGGGCAGCAGCCCACCCCTGAAAGCATCATTCCAGCTGCATTTAAGGAGGCAGTGATCTCTTCCTTCCTTAAGCAATGTATGTATTTATTTATTTAATTTGTCAAACATGTACGAGATAACAGATGTAACTATAAACATGAAAATGAGCACATGAAATGAAGACCGATAAATGGGGACAGTAGGACAAGGACAGTAGGTATGCTGGTGCGCTTATACATGCCTGCTTTATGGACCTCTTAGGAATGGGGTGAGGTCCACAGTAGATAGTTTAAAGTAAAACTATGGGACCTTGAAGAAGTAACAACGGAGTCAGATAGAGCATTCCAGGCATTGACCACTTTATTGCTGAAGTCATGTTTTCTGCAATCAAATTTGGAGAAGTTTACCTTGAGTTTGTATCTATTATTTACCCATGTATTATTGTGGTTGAAGGTGAAGTGGTTGTTGACAGAAAGGCCATTGTAGCAGATAATTTTGTGTACTTTGCTTAGGTCAGACTGTAGGTGATGAAGTTCAAGCCCAAATTTCAAGCCTGGTGGCATAGGGGATTCAACTGTGAATGGACGAGTAGAGTACTCTTCTCATGGAATACTTCTGAGCCCGCTCAATCGTATTAATGTCTGATATACAGTGAAGATTCCAGACAGACAAACTATATTCAAACTGACAGTTGAATACATTTTGACTTTTTTTAACTTTCCTTTTTGGAGATACTTGTGAAAAAGAAGAACAGCTTCAGGGCCTGTGGAGAAAATAGATTATATGATCTATCTATCTATCTATCTATCTATCTATCTATCTATCTATCTATCTATCTATCATCTATCTATCTAGTCTTAGGTTTTGGCACAGGACTGATGATGTTGATCATGTTTGTGTATGACTTGTAGAAGGAGTGTGGTGCCTCATGTGGTTAGAACACTGGGTTGACAACTTGCAAGCCCATGTTTGAATCCCCAATGCTTGGGGAGATAGGGTGACCTACCATAATTCCCCCAAGCTCCTGCCAACCTGACAGTTCAAAAGCATACTAACTCAAGTAGATGAACAGGTACCACTTCAGTGGGCTCATTAATGGACATTAAAAAAAGGCCCAACTGGGTATCTCTCCAACAACGGTGATGTCACCCACCAATCATTTCACCATTGAAGTTTTTCAGTACTTCTGATATAGAAGTAAAGTAGTATAGCATAGTATTAGTAGGATATTAGTAGGATATATATCCAATGATACAATGATATCCAGCCACATCTTACAATCATCTAAATGAAGTAAATCATCTAAAATGGGAGGAGCAAACTCAGGTTCAATTCTAACAATTCTGAGTGGCTGTGAATTTTGAGATTTATTTTATTTATTCAATTTTTATGCCGCCCTTCTCCTTAGACTCAGGGTGGCTTACAACATGTTAGCAATAGCACTTTTTAACAGAGCAAGGCTATTGCCCCCACAATCCGGGTCCTCATTTTACCCACCTGGGAAGAATGGAAGGCTGAGTCAACCTTGAGCCGGTGATGAGATTTGAACAGCTGACCTTCAGATCTACAGTCAGCTTCAGTGGCTGCAGTACAGCACTCTACCTGCTGTGCCACCCCGGCTCCTAGATCTTGTGGATCAGGAAACTTTCACTCTCTAGTTCTGAATGGGGTTGTACTCTCCCAGACAGTATTGATGTGCAGTCTGAGATTTCTCCAAACTTACAGCCTCTGCTTGAAAAGCACATGATTTTATGGCTTAGAAAGCTTTTGCATACACTTGCCAGTTGTGTTTTTCCTGTAGACCCCGCTCATAGTCACTTTAATGCCTGGACCATCTCTCATACATATTACTGCAATACACTATACATGGTACTGCTCTTGAAGACCACTCAGAAAGTAGGGCTGGTTCAGAATGCATTGGTTTGTATGATTATAGCTCCAATTTGGCATTTCCATCTGCTACATCATGCGTTGCATTGGCTGCCAATAAGCTTCTGGATAAAATTCAGAGTCCTTGCTATCACCTTCAAAGCTCATCATGAGCTTGGTTATTTGTTGGATATTCTCTCTCCAATTATCTCCATTTGTCTGCTGGCATACTCTTGGACCTGTCTCTTAAGCGATGTCATGTTATAATATCCAAAAATAGTACCTGTCCTATGGTACAGTATTCCTCACCCCCTGTTTCAGATATTCATGATCTGCCTGCTTTTCAAAAGCCCTTGAAGAGCTCGTTTCTCTCCCAAACATTGATTCAGGAACATCTGTAAGCCTGTTTCAATTAACTATTTCAATTGTTGGATTACCTCTGCCATAATGAATTTATTTTATTATATTTATTATCATTTCTTAGTGATGCCGCCAGTTTAATCGTATGCCATCCCAAGTCCTTTGTTGAGTGGGTGACTTCAGTAAAATGGCTAAATAAATATACCCAAGAACAGTATCTAAGAATGCCTTTACTTACAAACTTTTCTAGATAAGAACCGGGTGTTCAAGATTTTTTGCCTCTTCTCAAAAACCATTTTCTACTTACCAACCCGAGCCTCTGAAACTGTAAGCGGAAATGGCAGGAAGAAGCCTCTGTGGGGTATCTCTAGGAATCTCCTGGGAGGAAACAGGGCCAGAAAAGGTGGGGAGAAGCCTCTGTGGGGCCTCTCTAGGAATCTCTCTAGGACTCTCCGGGGAGGAAACAGGGCCAGAAGAGGCGGGGAGAAGCCTCTGTGGGGCCTCTCTAGGAATCTCTCTAGGACTCTCCTGGGAGGAAACAGGGCCGGAAAAGGTGGGAGAAACCTCCATGGGCCTCTCTAGGAATCTCCTGCGAGGAAACAGGGCCAGAAGAGGCGGGGAGAAACCTCCATGGGGCCTCTCTAGGAATCTCCTGCAAGGAAAAAGGGCCTCCACCCTCCCTGTTGTTTCCCCAATCGCATGCTTTATTTGCTTTTACATTGATTACTATGGGAAAAATTGCTTCTTCTTACAAACTTTTCTACCTAAGAACCTGGTCACAGAACAAATTAAGTTCGTAAGTAGAGGTACCACTGTATATTGTTGTAATATTGGATTAAAGGAGAAGAGGAAAATGACACAGTTCAGCAAAAAGATACCTTTTGTATCAAGACAATGGGAAGCAATGGAATGTGACCTGGTCATGAATAAGTTAAATCCAATTGATTTCAATAGAATGAAGTAATGATTAATTTAGGCTGGTCTGTGCCTATTGGGTTCAATAGATAAATATGAACACCTGCAGGTAAGCATAAATTATAGAATGAACCATATTAAATTTTAGTAATGAGTCAACCTTGAGACTGCAATGGAAGGATAAAATGTCATAACAGATCTAAGTATCAGATTAGTTTTAAGGTGTTCCAAGTCCAAATTTTATTAAGTATCCTAGCTTGCTGGGTAGATTTAGACATATTCACTTTTCTCTCTTTCTGAAACAAATTGATCTTGTATGTTTATTTTAGGAGACAACAAGCTGTATGAAGGATGAATTTGGTGCTAATGTAACATTAATTCACAACATTTACCCATTTTTTCTGTTATTATACACACATACACACACACAAGCATGTTTTCTAATGTCTATGTGTACACAAAAATACACACACAAGAGAAAGAAAGACAGAAAGTGAGAGAGAACGAAAGAGCATTTTGAAATATGTAGCTTAGCATAATCTTGCCTTGCAGCAAAAGAGATAATTTGGTTTTACTCCAAAGAGTAGCACAACTATCCTTTGGGAACTTGTTGCTGTCCTAAACTAGATTATAACTGCAGTCTACTGTACAGTATCAACCATATTGTTAGAAATAAAGCCAGTGAAGCTAAATAGAACCAGTGGTACTAAACTTTTTATTGAAAATAAGTTGCATTAGTAAATATATAAGCCTAAACTGAAATGAAAAGATCTCCTTGGATAACAATAACAAAAGGCATTTTCAACAAACATTTAGCATCCCAGACCCAAAGGTGCTTTTGTTTTTGCTTGAAGATGTTTCACTTCTTATCCAGAAACTTCTTCAATTCTTCTTGGATAAAAAGTGAAACATTTTCAAGCCAAAAAAAAGAAGAAAGTCCTGTTGCCTTTTCAAAAAAGGACCTTGGTAACCATGATGACCTGGATGACTGAGAATCTCCATAAACGTTTCCCATAACCATCAATCCCTGACAAAATCATAAATAAAAGAAGAACAAGAAAGCTCGGAAGACTTCAGAATCCGAAATCTCTAATCCTGAAATCCTTTATAATTACATACATCTGCATCAGTATATGCAGATAGTATTTGTGATTATATATAAGTGTATTATGAGATCAAGGAAAGTTAATAAAGCTAGTCAGATTTCCAGTATACCTAGAGTTATGTGCACTTATCATGTGCAAAAACTAAAAACTACTGAAAATTGTGGAGTTTTTTTCCATATCAATGAATAACAATAGTTCATCAGTTTTCCAAATAGAACTCTCATTTAAATATAGTTGGTTTTTTTGTATAATTGGCCCTATGGTACCAGTGCCAAAATGAAAGAGAATATTTCTACAATGTTTTCTCCAATCTGGCAATTCCCAGGTATGTTGGGAACTTAACTCCCAAAATTCCCTGTCTGGATAAGACCAGTCTAATTACATAACAAAGCAGAGAACCCACATATTTTTTGCATCCTGTGATGTATAATTAATTAATCAATACTGATGCATGAATAGTGTAATATATACCCAAGATTCCATTCTAAAGGTTTTTCTGTTGATATTGTGTGTGTAGGAAAAGATGGGAGAGTTGAAAGCTGACAAAGTTCATTATGTTCTATTTCATAAGTGCCATGGGATTCTTTCAGAAGATAAGGTGGAATGTCAATCATTTTTAGCTGGTGTTATGTACTGCCTATCTAGGCATGCATATCTGTTCTTCAACTTCTTTATTTCTATTTTTTTAGGATCCAGATCTTTTTTTCTTGGCCTATTTTCAGATATACAGTAAGTTTGAAGGGTCTGATACCATTGGAGAAAACCCAGCTTTTATGGTCCTGGTTTTTTTTAATGGCTGGAGTGACCAAGGAATGCTCTTTAAACTGCAAGAATACTTTTATATTTATCTACCTGTGTGCCTGCCTACTTACCTACCTGCTTGCCTACTGTTTTTGGAACCCAAAATTCAATTTCTTGAAAAATCAGTATTTATCAATTCCTTAAAATTGTCTGCTGTCTTAGTTCGGAATTATTTTTAATAATTTCTGAATCTTCCAAAATATAGTAAAATGGTCTATTTGAATTGCAGAAAATTTTCCTCTTTTTTTCCTAGAGATATTTTCCCTGGAAATCTCAAGTGGGTTTCAGAGAGCTGCATAAAACCTGTATAAAGTAATTGGAATTCATTCCCATTCTTCATCCAATCTTAATTTCTCACTAGTGGTAAAACAGGATTTCTTGCTCCAGATAAATTGTAGGTTGCATTAGAAGTTCAAAACAGAACTTTTGTAACACAAATGGTATCATCTTCCATTTCTGCATATTCTGCATTTTCTAATGGTGGAACTTGTCCTAAGACTAGATACAGTAGAAGGTTTATAACACATAATATAGGCAATTAAATGGAAATTAATGTAATAATAATCTCTTCATTTAGCCTGCTATTATTATTTCTATGGAAATTCTCAGTTATTCAGGTCATGGTTGTCCCAAAGGTGCTTTTTCAAAAGACAACTGGACTTTGTTTTCCTTTGAAGACATTTCACTTCTCATCCAAGAAGTTTCTTCAGTTCTGAAATGAAGAAGCTTGAAATGAAAAGGCTTATTGGATGAGGAGCGAAATGTCTTCAAGAAAAAAAAGATTTGTCTTTTGAAAAAGCACCTTTGGAGTTGCCATTATATACAGTGGTACCTCTACTTAAGAACGCCTCTACTTAAGAACTTTTCTAGATAAGAACCGGATGTTCAAGATTTTTTTGCCTCTTCTTAAGAACCATTTTCTGCTTAAGAACCAGAGCCAGGAAAAATTTCCCAGGAAATTTGAGTGCGGCACCAAGGCCTGGCCAATTTCCTGCCATTCCCCCTGGGTTTCTCTCTCTGGTATGGGAGGCAGCCTCGCGCCGGATGTATGGGAGGCACGTGCTACTCCTTGCTGCCTCAGAGTCCCTCTTTTTTTTTAAGCCTTAAAGTTTTGGATTTTTTTTATTCCCCTCTCCTCACCTTCTTCCTTCAGCAGCGACTGACCTCCTCCTCCTTTTCTTCCTCTTCCTCCCACCCAAATTCCGAGCTTTGATTTCTTTCCTAATGGGTTTGCACACATTATTTGCTTTTACATTGATATCTGTTGTGGTTAGCTCTGGCCCAGCTCCTGCCCCAAGGACTGTGGATGTGGGGGAGACATCCACATGCTTCAGGCCTGTTTTGCTCCCAGTGGAATCTGTTGATGAAGGCTCCTCTGACCAAGAAGACCTGAGTGACAGGGAGGAGGAGAGTGTGGCAGACAGCTCAGAAGGAGATCAATTATCTAGCTCCTCCTTGGATTCAGAACAAGAGTTAATGATACAGCCACGCATGCGGAGAGCGATGCATAGGCAGCAACAACTGAGAGATTATTATCAAAGAAAATGAGGCCACCTGTGGTTGGGTGGGGCTGTGGTAATTAGTGAGGCTGCTATAAATAGCATCCTGTGGGTTTGGCCATTGTGGAGGATTATCTGATCATTGTGTTTCATGCCTGCTTTGCTGACTTTGACCTTTGTGTGCTGATTTTTCCCACTTTGAAACTAAACCAGAGCAAAGTGTGTTTCACTTTGTGAAAGAAGGACTGTGAATTGCCTCACAGCTGCAAGCTAAGTATCACAGACCTGATAAGGGAATTGTACAAATTACCAGTTTGTTTGGAGATGAGTGCTCTTTGCTATACAAAAAGAGTGCTTTGTTTATTTGCATTTTTGGTATAAAGAACATTGTTTTGAATTTTCATACGTGTGTGTGTCTGAAATTGTATCTGTGCATTTTCGGGAGGATTCTACCACAGAGCTCAACAGAAGAGATTCCTATGGGAAAAATTGCTTCTACTTACAAACTTTTCTATTTAAGAACCTGGTCATGGAACGAATTAAGTTCTTAAGTAGAGGTACCACTGTATATTGAAGGGTGTGTGTGATGACTAAGGAATTTAAAAAGGTTGAGTTTACCAGCTGGAAAGCTGACAGCCTATTTTTGAGATGCATGCACTATATGATGTCTCAGAGTGTTGCAAGTAATAGGTAAGCTCCCATAACTTGCCCCAGCTCTTGCTCACCTTTTATTCAAAAGCATGAAAACACAAGTAGATAAATAGGTACCACGTTCATGGGAAGGTAACAGCATTCCGTGTCCCTTGGTCTACAGTCATGTTGGCCACCTGACTATGGAAATGCTGGCTGCATTGGCTAAGAAACAAAGATGAGTACTTCTTCCTATAATCAGATATGACTGGATAGGTGAAATCTTCACCTTTACCTTCATTATATATTAATGCATCATGAACAGCTTCCCTTCCACAGGTTTTTATTTTTCCCTATATTCATATCAGAAAATTATTTATATACACTACCTTTTTCTACTCCCTTCTGGAATATACATCCAGGTGGGCTTAATATACAAGTCCATTAAGAAAAGTAATTTTCATTATTTCCTGCAATGTATAATTATACCACTAAACCTTTGGCTACACCCCAGATATTTTGGGGTGGAAATTTATTGAATAATCTGATTTTAACTCAATTGATTTTCCCTGCCACACATTCTTGCTGATGAATGAATGCATTAAAAAGAAAAAAGAAAATTAGAGAATTTAGTCACTTATTAAACATAGAAGTAGAATTGAATACAACTGTAGAATGAAAGGGTTTGATGCAAGTCAATAGATCTGGTTATAAAAGCAAGGTGCAACCTTTGGGTTCATGAGGTTAGAGGCCTCCCAAAAAAGTGGGATTATTTTTTAAGCTTGAGTCACCATTGATTTGGCAAAAAAAAGAGTAAGTGAGATGCAATTTGGGGACAGAAGGACATTTGGTTTCATTTAAAAAAAAAGAATAGCATAGATAGGCTTGAGATATACACACAAATGTGATTTAGCTTATATTGCCAGAGTTTGAATCCACAGCCTAATCTTCTTCAAAAAAATTAGACTGACATTTGAGAAGCTGATCTTTATTCTGACCTTTTTCTTAAAGGATGGGATGGCTTCAGTATATGATATTAGGGGAGGGGGGAGTTGACACTATTGTATAATTTTCCCCACTGGCACTGCCCACTTATCTTTCCACTCTTCCCTCCTGGCATCCAGAGAATTAGGATCTCATCTTATCATTAATTCACAACCCACCTCTCATGTTTGTTTAATGGTAGCAGTGAGGCATCTGTTATTGGAAATCTTGCAGCATCTTATTGAAGTGATTCTGTAATTCTTCAAAGGCCCTGTATGGTCCCCATATCTCGGAAGCTTGGCAGCACCCTTCTCCTTCAATATTATCCTCAGAGAGGCCATATGAATAATGCCACAACTGTCTTCAGGTTCAAGATGGAAAATGAAATGAGACACTCTCCCCTTTTCTCTTGATCAATTAAATTTTAATATGTTACAAGATGAGATAGCAGCAGGTTGCACTATTCAGCTTAATATGCCTGCTCAAAATTCCACAGTAGGTTGTGGGTGAGAACAGGAGGAGAGTAGCACATCCATCTACAAGATGCAGAACGATTTTCTTTTCAAACCTCCTTGGCCGATATATGGCATTTTGTTTCGAGAGGCACGCTATAAAAATTCAAAGATGTTGCCAATAATTAGGGGGACGGGTAGCCCACAAATCTTCTCAATTACACTCTTTTTGCCTCACCAGCTCTCCATGTTCTCTTCCAAAAGAATGTTTTGTTGGTGTTTACACAGCCTTTGTGTCCAGAATGAATAAAAGATGCCCCACCCACATTTCCTATTTTTCAGGCTTTATTAGAAAGATTTTCATTTTTTATATTTAGATGCTTTACACTAGAAGGGTCTGCTTGATGTGTCATTAGTTGCTGGTTCACCAGCCCAACATCTGAAGTTGGGCCCAGTTCTAAACAATTACCTTTTAAAAATAAGTGATTTTTTTTTCATTTGGTTACAATAATATAATAAATAGCTGTGCAAGATCAGATGTTCCAGTCCAGCATTTTTCTCCTAATTTGGCCACGCATGTGCCCTAGGAAGCCCCTAAGCAGTAATAATATATGATAATAAGAGTGGCACCCTCTCATTCATAATATTAATTCCATAACTTGGAACATATATATAATTTATTTATTATTTATTATTTGGATTTGTATGCCGCCCCTCTCCGAAGCTGTTGCTGATAACACAAAGCAAATTGTCACTCCAGCAAGCGACACTGGTAAGGTTGTAAGTCGAGGACTTAACAGTTCATTTGAATGATGATGATCGTTCAAGCCACTCCCACCTGGTCACATGGCCGGCAAGCTACTCCTACCCAGTCATATGACCATTAAGCCACACCCACAAAATAAGCCACACCCACAGTGTGGCAGTTAAAAATTTGGCTGCCCATTACCAGTTATCAGTCAAATGTTTCTCCTGCTTTAAGGCTTTCACATAATTTGAGCCACATTGCAAAATTGACTGTTTTTTTGTGGGTCATGTAGAAAGATTTAAGGGACCCAAATAAAGCAATATGTAATCTGAAAAAGCTCCTTCTGTTTTATTATTACAGGGAACAATCTTCAAACTAGGTGCAAGTGTGGTTTGAACTGTAATGTTACCCAGCATCTGGGTCCTCCCCCGACCCCCATCCACAAGACTTGTAAATGGCATGTTTCAATTTATAGGTCATTTTTTTTTGCACTTTATTTATTTATTGTTTGTTTGTTTGTTAGAGTTGAAAGGGACCTTGCAGGTCATCAAGTCCAGCCCCCTGCCTCGGCAGGAAATCCTACAGTACCCGAGCCAAATGACAATCCAATCCCCTCTTGAAAGTGTCCAGAGTTGGGGCACTTGTCTTAACATGGCCAGCGACAACTACTGTAACTGTTTTCCTAAGTCATAAAAGTGTCAGTTGTCATGATTGAATTGAAGCAAAAAAAACCCCCACACTACTCTTCTTCAAGAGTCCTATACCAGGAACGATACTTGAGTTCAAAGACAGCCTATATCTGTTAAATTCAAAGAAAACAGTGCTGTTTTGACAGGGGAAACAGGATATCTACATATCAGTGTCATACCATTAAACGTGTCAGGTGCTGTTAGACCATTTCATTCATTCAAGTGCTTTTCCTTTTATTGCCTGCCCTTCCATAACAAGATTATGGAAATGATTTGACAATACTCAAGCTGCAGCTATAGATACTAGTTCAAAGTAAATAATAGAAGCATTTTATCAGAATGGCTGTCATTTTCCAGTTGAAGGAGGCAAGTGTTTCTTAAATACATTTCCCCCCTATGTGTATGCCTTAGCTGAGCCATTTGTAATTTACTTACATTGATAGGTGGCAGTTGCTGCTTTCTTCCTACACATATTAACAGACGAAAAGTATAGTAATTTTGGGACAGCCGTTTGCAAAAAAGGGACGAAATGGATTGGTTTGAGATTGCAGCCTAGTAAGAATGGTTTTTGCAGGAGATTATTGGAAAACATGTTAGTTATGCAGTAATTTGATATATAAAATACACCCTAAGCAAAATTAATTGAGGACAGGAAAAACTCCTGCAGACACCCCCAGTAAAATTCTGTTTGGATGATACTAGATGATTAGCCAATTCAGTCTATTGGACAAATCACCATATCTACAAAATGCTACTTTCGGGGATGTGGAAGTTTTTAAAAAAATATAGGAATATATTTGGATGAATGGTTTATTATAGTATTTCTCCTGGCGTCTTTAAGATCAGTGATTTCAACTCCCAGAATTCCCTAGCTTTGCTGACTATGGAATTCTAGGAGTTGAGGTCCACCCATTTTAAAGCTGCTAAGGTTGAGAATAATAATTAATAATAATAATAATTTATTAGATTTGTGTGCCGCCCCTCTCCGAAGACTCAGGGCAGCTCACAACAATAATAAAAAACAATATTATAGCGAAACAAATCTAATATTAAAAAGAAGCATACAAAACCCTATCATATTTAAAAACCAAATAACACATACATACCAAACATAAAATATAAAAACCCTGGGGGAAAGGTATCTCAACTCCCCCATGCCTGGCAGTATAGCTGGGTCTTGAGTAGTTTACAAAACACAAGGAGGGTGGGGGCAGTTCTAATCTCCGGGGGGGAGTTGATTCCAGAGGGCCGGGGCCGCCACAGAGAAGGCTCTTCCCCTGGGGCCCGCCAAACAATATTGTTTAGTCGATGGGACCTGGAGAAGGCTGACTCTGTGGGACCTTATCAGTCGTTGGGATTCGTGCGGTAGCAGGCGGTTCCGGAGGTACTCTGGTCCAATGCCATGTAGGGCTTTAAAGGTCATAACCCACACTTTTAATTGTGACCGGAAACTGATTGGCAGCCAATGCAGGCCACGGAATGTTGTAGAAACATGGGCGAATCTGGGAAGCCCCACGATGGCTCTCGCGGCCACGTTCTGCACAATCTTAAGTTTCCGAACACTTTTCAAAGGTAGCCCCATGTAGAGAGCATTGCAGTAATCGAACCTCGAGATGATGAGGGCATGAGCGACTGTGAGCATTGACTCCCTGTCCTAATAGGGCCGCAACTGGTGCACCAGACGAACCTGGGCAAACATTATTGTATCTGTCCTCAAACTAGTATCTACCAGATGTGTAGCTATGTTCCCCAAGAAAGGTTCAAGATAATCCAAGATATCTGGAGGGCACCAAACTAGAGAAATTTGACTTATGGGAAGGATAACTTTGGTTCCATGAAAAAACAATATACAATCTCCACAGATTCATTTTTTAAAAAATCTTTATTCATGGCCTTCTTAAAGACAATTATTGACATTATTCATAAAGAGCAGAGGTCTTCAAATTTGGCAACATTAAAGACATGTGGACTTGTGGAGTTGAAGTTCACAAGTCTTAAAGTTGCCAGGTTTGGGAACCCGTGATAGAAAAGAACAGGATGATGGATGACGAAAAACACACAAAGATATGGTTGTTCTATTTAAAGCCATGCATGTTATTTAAAGGCATCCACTTATGATATTGTAGATGAAACAAAGGAACAATCTCTACAAGTCTGAGAATCTTATGTAAATGTAAGAATCATGTAGAATGGCATTTTCAAATCAGATACATTTGAGATATATTTTGATCTGCCTCAGTATAACTGGAAGTACAATTTTTTTTTTTGGGGGGGGGGAAGAACATAAAAAAGAAAGGAATGGTATATGTTCTGTCTGGGTTTTCCCAGACCTCAACACCAACTGAAAAAACAGCCAGACACTCTGGTAAAAGCCAAAAGTATTTTATAGCTGGAAAAAATAAGCACAAAGGAAAACCTGTCTTCACAACAGACAGGCTATAATACGTTACAGCAGGGTCCTGATGTCCAGTCAATACCACAAGCTTCTTGCTGGCACCCCCCCCCCAAGGTTTCAATAGTCCAAGGTACAAACCAGGATTGTAAGCCACCAAAGTTCACAGACAGGTCTCACGAATCTCCAAGATAAAACTCCACAAGCCAGGAAGGGTGGGTCCGCCTTTTATCCTTTCCCAAGAGCACCACACCCAAACCCAGCTGTGACCTCTAATGCTGGAAATACTTAGCCAATTGAGTCCGTCTCTGATTAGCTCTCCTTTGTCGCATATCTATGATGTCTTGAGCATTTTCCCCTAAGGAATCCAGGCTGCTTGCTGGGGAGAGCTCCCCCTGGTGGGACTCTGGCTGTCCTTCTTCTTCAGCCTGGGATTCCTCTTCCTCGTCAGTCTGCACCTCCTGTTCCTCAGCCTCTCCCTCTGAGCTGGAAACCGACAGAAGGTCAGCCATTCCCGGAGGGGTCCCAGACTGAACCACAACAGGTATAGAGCAGTGATGGCAAACCTATGGCATGGGTGCCACAGGTGGCACACGGAGCCATATCTGCTGGCACACGAGCCATTGCCCTAGCTCAGCTCCAATGTACATGTGCGTGCTGACCAGATGATTTTTGGCTAACACAGAGGCTCAGGAAGGGCATTTTTGGCTTTCAGAGGGCCTCCAGGGGGATGGGGGAGAGCTTTTTTACCCATCCACCCCGGCTCCAGGGAAGCCTTTTGAGCCTGGGCAGGGCGAAACATGAGCCTACTGGGCCCACCAGAAATTGGGAAACAGGATGTTTCCAGCCTCCAGAGGATCTCCATGGGGCAGGGGAAGCTGTTTTCGCCCTCCCCAGGCATTGAATTATGGGTGTGGAAACTCGTGTTTGTGACATAGCACAAACACACGCTCTTTCAGCGCCTGAGGGAAAAAAGGTTTGAGTATCAGGTAGTACAAATAGTTCTCTACATACTGTTGTGTTTGGCCTTGGGCCAGCCATTGCTCCCACAGATGGGAGAGATGCGGCACAAAGTGAGTGCGAAATCCTGGCTGACAGCCAGGAAGACGTGGCAGACAGCCAGGAGGATGAAGCCACTGGTTCGCAGGACTCAGCAGACAGCCCAAGGGATTTGGCATGCAGTCACTCAGACAGTCTTTCGTCCTTGGATTCCTCTGCAGACCAATTCATAGACATGGGTAGCCGAAGAGCTATGCAAAGGAGGGATCAATTGAAGGATTATTACAGGTCATCAGAGTAGCACCTGGGCTGGGTGTGGTTCTTATACTGAGGGCTGGGTGTGGTTCCCTTAATGAGGGCTAAAGGTATAAAAGGGAACAGAGGCACAAGGCAAACTGTGGCTGTTTATCTGTGTTATTTTGTGGTTCCTGCTCTGAAGTTTCTGTTCCATGCCTTTGGATTTCAACCCAGCTTTTTCAGGCATGTGGGAGGTGAAACTTCTGGGACTTGCTGTTTGCTCCAAAGATTCAAAGGACTCCTGAAACGTTTATGCTCCTTGCAGGTTGTCTTTGTTTGCTTTTTCCTGTGTTTTGTATGCAGCTGAAGTAAGCCTTGCACTATCATTGTTTCCTGACACTAAGGACTGTTTTGATTAACCCTTTTTTGTTTGTTTAATACAAGTTTGCTGATTAGAAGAGCACGTGTGTGTTTGATTTCTTTTCCTTGGACTGTTACGCATTGCCTATGCCCAGTCAGGAAAAACACATACAACAGTTCATTTAGTGTATGTTCAAATTTGCAATAGCACAGAAAAAGGTGACTTATGACTGTTTGTTTGTTTGTTTGTTCACTCGCTTCATATGCCGTCCTTCTCCGAAGACTCCAAGGACGTTCTTTGCAACAGGTTCATATTTATGATGGTTGCAGTATCCTATGGTTACATATTCCCCTTCAGTCAAACAAAGCAAGGGAGAATCCAGATTCACTAAACAACCATTCATGGTAACTAGCTTAACAAATGCAAGGATTCACTTAACAACTGTGGCAAGACAAAGCATAAAATGAGGCAAAACTCATTTAACAAATCTTTTACATTTGTTAAGCAACATACATTTAGAGCTTAATTATGGTTGTAACTCAAGGACTACTTGTATTATCAAGAATTTGGGCTTCTGCAAATCAAGGATCTTGTAAATTAATAAAACCTCAATCTGAATTAGCATACAATTTGAATTTCACAAAGAACAATTGCACAGTAAAAACGCTGTGTTTGTCATTCTAATTCAGTGAAGTTCTAGCCTGCAAAATGCATCACCATTATTTTCACTTTATACAGAAGACGGAGAACAGATTTAATCCATTTAGAGAATTTATGGGCAAGATTCCAGCTTGGATTATTATGCTTTGTAGCTGAGGTTTCATAGCGATACTGCATCATTCATCAAATACCTGAAATATTTGGGGTATGTCATTAGCATGTTGTGCAGCATTGGCTTTTACAGTCTTTTTTTTTTAATTGATAAAAGTAATTTGAAAGAGAAAGTGCAACTTGTTATGTCAACCTTTATCTCCTGTTTGGCTCTCAAAACTAGGTATTCAGCAGAGGTGAGTTCCTACCAGTTTGGACTGATTCTATAGAATCATTAGTAACTTGGTGGCCTGCAGCAACCCAGGCCTTCTACACTCCCAAGTTGGTTCTCTCAGCAGTGCCATAGGAGCTGCCATCCTGTTTTCTGCTTCTGCACATGCATATTAACTTTTTTAGTACCGCACATGTGTGGACACAAAGCACATGCACGCTATGTCCCTGAGCAAACTGGCGGTAACAGAATCCAGAACCCACATGTGGTTTTCAGATTTGGTACAGGGTTCAATTGCTTGGTACCAAATGGAATGAATGCTCTCATAAAACAGGCGCCTTATTTGTTGTGGTTAGCTCTGGCCCAGCTCCTGCCCCAAGGAATGTGCAGGTGAATGTGGGGGAAACATCCACATGCCGCAGGCCTGTTTAGCTCCCAATGGAATCTGCCGACAAAGCCTCCTCTGACCAAGGAAGCGTGAGTGACAGGGAAGAGGGGAGTTTGGCAGACAGCCCAGGAGGAGATCAATCATCTGTATCATCCTAGGATTCTGAACAAGAATTAATGACACATCCACGCATGCGTAGAGTGATGCATAGGAGACAACAACTGAAGGATTATTACAAGACGAAATGAGGCCACCTGTGGTTGGGTGGGGCTGTGTAATTAGTGCTACAGATAAAAGTGCAACCTGGCGTTTTAACCTCATGGCAGTTTATTTGATTTGTTGTTTCGTCAAGATCATGGTTTTTGTGCTGTTCAAGATTGTGTGTGGACTCTAGACTTTAGAATTGGACTCAATTTCCCAGTTATTGGGTGAGCAATTGGATTGCATTTAACCTGTGCCTTGTGTGTACCAGAAAATCCCTTTGACATTTAAAAAGGGAGCTATTTCTGTTTTTCTGTTTATAAAAACTTTTGGGTTTTCCTTTTATCGTGTGGTGTGTGTCTTCCTGGACTAATTACCCTGTAATTACGGGTGGTTGAAACACGCTGGCAGAACACTTATAGTCTTAAGAGCCAGGGTATTGACAGTGATGGGTTCCTACAAGTATATTGAGGTACACAGAACCGGTAGAAAAATTTTGGTCAGGTATGCAGAGCCATTAGAAAAAAATTAAATTTTGAATTTTGAAAAAAATCATTTTTTTCCCCTTCTGGGCTCTAGGTATGTTTTTCCTATCACAGTAAATGAGATTGAATGTGTATAATTTTAGAAGTGCTATGTGTGCGTATGTGTGTGTGTGTGTGTGTACATACACATACAGTTTATGTAGCAGATAATGTATATTTTTGTGTGTCTGGGTGCAATATGTATGTATAGAGATGACATATATACATAGAATTAAAAAGTATATTTTGGATGTTCAGTAATAATAAATAGAGAAATTGTATCTCTTTGAGGTGAAGAGAAGCCAGGTACCCTAATCCTAACCCAAACCCTTGACATGAGTGATGTCAAGTTGGCCATCTTTAAGCCAGTCACATGACCTTTAAGGCATCCCCGGTCACATGATCATCAAGCCACTCTCACCTGGTCACATGACTGGCAAGCCACACCCACAAAATAACCCATGCCACAGTCTGGTACCCTGTTTCCCCGATAGTAAGACACCCCCGATTGTAAGACGTATCGGGGGTTTCAGGGGGGTCGGCTAATATAAGCCGTACCCTGAAAGTAAGACATATGTCTTACTTTCGGGGAAACACGGGGGGTATTGCCGCCTCCCTCTCATCTAGCTGCGCGCCGCCTCCTGCCCACGTCCGCACCGTCCCCCTCTCCATACGTCGCCGCACCGTCCCCTGCACTTGTCACTGCCGCCTCTGCAAATTTACTCGGGCACGTCCCTACTCCAAAGAAACCTCCCTCCCCCAGCCCGTCACAGAAGGTAAAACATATGTCTTACTTTCGGGGAAACACGGGGGTATTGCCGCCTCCCTCTCATCTAGCTGCGCGCCGCCTCCTGCCCACGTCCCCCCTCCATACGTCACTGTGTCTGCCGCCTCCGTCTGATCCAAATGAGCGCCGCCTCCTGCCCACGCCTGCGCCATCCCCCTCTCCATACGTCACCGCGCCGTCCCCTGCACTTGTCACTGCCGCCTCTGCAAATTTACTCGGGCACGTCCCTACTCCAAAGAAACCTCCCCCCCCCCGCCCGTCACAGAAGGTAAAATGCATATACACTAAAAAAACACATTTTACACAGGTTTTTTTAGCTGTCAGTGCCCCTTTAACAATATAAGACATACCCCGAAAGTAAGACATAGTGTGGCTTTGGGGGATAAAAAGAAAGTAAGACACTGTCTTACTTTCGGGGAAACACGGTAGTAAAAAGTTTTGCAGCCCTTCAGTGGTATTGAAGTTAAAACCTATAGGAATTTGTGGTAGCATTGTTACAGTGGTATCATTTTTAATGACATTTTCTATACAAAGAAGTCTTTGAACTAAAACCCAGCATTCTATTCTAAGCAAATTCTAGAAAAAAGAAGTGAAACTGGTCAAAATTCCACTCAGTAACAACTTACCCTAGAGATACAATTGCTCTAAACTGGGTGTAAAATTCTTTAATGTATCTATGAAACTGAGGCAAATTCTTCAACAGTGACTGAAAGAATTCAACATTTCACATTAAGTGCCATCTAACACTTTTCTAAGGGTTTTCTTTTGTGTGTGGCGGGAGAGAGTTAAGGGTAGAAAAGCTGGCACAAATAGTAAATTATGCTGGCAACAGCATCACCATTTTGCATCCTCTATAATAGTCTGGACTTAACATTGTTTCAGGGCATTGTGTGTTAGCTATTAGCAAGAGGGAAAGAAGGAACAGTGATTACCACCAGCAAAAGGGAAAGTAATTAGAAATAATCTGGGTTTTGTTTTTTTAAAGAAACGAGAACAAGGGAGATCTTGGAATTGTCAGACAGATGCTAATAGCTAAAAGGATGTGTATGTATACCCCATACAAGGGGAAGCAAAGCTAAGAAAGAAAAGAAAAGAAAATTCTCTAAATTGGATGGCTACCCCAAATCAAAAACTTTCCTGTGGCTCCACGTACAGCCAAGCCAGTTGGCATGATGAGATGGAGCTGAGCAGAATGGAGTTCTCCTTATTAAATCAAGTTCTAATACACACGGAAGTGGTTGCTACATGCCTGAAAAGAATGGAAATGAATAGGTGACACAGTTATTAAATGGTTATTATTCAAGTACTGGTACAAAGGACAAAGTGACAACCAGGCAAGAAAATCCTGTCTTTTAGATGTACAGACACGGATCCAATTGACTTTGCAGAAAGCTGGCATGTGACTAAACTTTAAACCACTTGGCCACTTTTCTCGGGGTCTAAAAGAAACAGAAAATAAATGGGCAATTTGAGCAGAAGTTTTTCTTTTAAATAAGTAAGCCTAGTTGACAAAAGAAGACTTTCGCGGGTACTGTCAAAAGTGCATTAAAACTATCTTTGTTGTGGATCCCACATTGGCTAATTTATTTATTTATTATTTATTATTTGGATTTGTATGCCGCCCCTCTCCGAAGACTCGGGGCGGCTCACAACAAGTGTAAAACAAATCATAAATAATTCAATTAATTAAAATATTTAAAGATTTTAAAAAACCCATATACTAACAGACACACACACAGGCATACCATGTATAAATTAAATGTGCCCAGGGGGAGATGTTTAGTTCCCCCATGCCTGACGGCAAAGGTGGGTTTTGAGGAGTTTACGGAAGGCAGGAAGAGTAGGGGCAGTTCTGATCTCCGGGGGGGAGTTGGTTCCAGAGGGTTGGGGCTGCCACAGAGAAGGCTCTCCCCCTGGGGCCCGCCAACCGACATTGTTTAGTTGACGGGACCCGGAGGAGGCCCACTCTGTGGGACCTAATCGGTCGCTGGGATTCGTGCGGCAGAAGGCGGTCTCGGAGATATTCTGGTCCGATGCCATGAAGGGCTTTAAAGGTCATAACCAATACTTTGAATTGTGACCGGAAACTGATCGGCAGCCAATGCAGACTGCGGAGTGATGGTGAAACATGGGCATACCTGGGTAAGCCCATGACTGCTCTCGCAGCTGCATTCTGCACGATCTGAAGTTTCCGAACACTTTTCAAAGGTAGCCCCATGTAGAGAGCATTACAGTAGTCGAACCTCGAGGTGATGAGGTAATGAGCTTTCTTCATTAGTGCTTTCCAAATGGATAGGACTTCAACTTGCATTACTCCCAGTGAGGATGACCTTTGATTAGAGCGATAAGAATTGACATGCCTAGATGGAATCAAGTTGGAAAAGATGGGACCTTACACTTTTCATTCTTTTTAACAAGCATTTTGCAGAACAGCAAGTTTATGCCCGGCATTCAACTCAACCCTCACACACTTATTCATTATCTCTAGGGCTGACCTTTTATTCTTAAGGGCTCAAGGTAAGGGGGAGTCCATTTCCATTTTGCCCTGGCATCGACCCTACAAAGTAGGTCAGGCAGACAGATACTGAACATCCTTTCTGAATTGGGATTGGATTTGCCTTCTTTTCCTTAGATCTTAGAAGCTGGCAACTCAACCAATGTATCTAACTTCATTTACTTCATCATTTAACTTCATATCATTTCATTTTAACCATTCATTTAGGGTTATAGGTCAGCCCTGTTGTGAGTACTCCTTGTCCACCTCAGGTCATGTCAGATTCTGAGGAGGATGAGAGTGAGAGTGAGGGAGAAAGTGACCTGAGTAAACCCGAGGAACCACTAGATGGGGCTGATATGACAATGGGGGAGTCGGAGGATGAGGAAGACTTTAGAGGGGATAGTCAGTGGATAGACCCACGCTATAGGTGATTGCTAAGAAGGCGAGAGGAGTGGCATAGTAAAAGGAATTGTCTTACAGCCTTAGCCTCTTTGGGGTATGACGTCACTTCCAGGCAGTATCAGGGCAAAGGATTTGGGGTAATTGGGTGTGGGGTTTCAACGCTGTTCAATGGAAGAGGTCATGGAGTGGGGAAGTGCTTGAACAAGGCTTCAAAATCATGATTTCTGCCTCAATGAAGACATTCCCTGCTGGAGGATTTTTGCTCGGGATCTCAGTTATTCATATGCTTAAATGATAAATGGACTTTTAATCTAAGGAATTCCAATTAGGCCAAGTTTGGCGCCTTTCTCAGACTCTGTCGATGCTTAGCTCCAGAGAGAGAAATAACTCCCTTTTCCTTGCCGTTCAAAATCTGCTTGTTGCTGTGTGTGCTTTTATCAATAAAGAGTTTGATTTTACCATGAAATGAGGGTCTTTTGAGTCGGTGGGTTCGCTCCGAGGGCCGTGCACAGATCAACAATGAAACCCACCACCCATAACAATTCTAAAACCTGTGTGATTCTCACCTTCGTAGTCTTTTTGCATTTGAAATATGCCTCATAAAGAACTGACCATTTTGAAACTATGAAATTTCTTAAAGGATCCAACAGCAAAGCTTTTTAAGAGGAGTAGATAGAAGTTCACAACAGAACAAATGCTCTCAACAAGGTAAAAGGCTGGCAAAACAAGCACATGACTTTTAAATCTCATTCTTTGTAACTTAACTAGAGAATAAACAGCACCGCTATTATTCCATTATCTAACAATATAATGAGCATAAGTACCTCTTTCATTACCCTAGTCAATAGGAAAGGAACCAATGTGACTCAGCTTTAATTGAAATTTGAAGCATAACTCTTAATGAAGAGTAAATATCCTCTTGTGTCCAAAGTAATGATCTGCTCATGGTTTTCACTTTGAGGAGATAGACATGTATTGATGCTTACATTAGAAACCATGGGATGAGGGCTGCAAAGAAAGGTAGGAAAGCATTTAACGACGCATTGCCATTTTTATTGGTGCAATCTTATTACATGCCTGTATTCCCATGGGTACTTACTGAGCTCAGGTAGCTTTACTCTCAGGTAAATGAATACAGGAGCAGCCCAAAGGGAGTGTAGGATAGATCTCATTTCTCTTGCTTGAAAATAAAGCAGGAGCTCTTTCCCATCTTCAGTGTTTTCTCATTTTGGGTGGAAATACGCTATTTCTTTTCTCTCTGAGATTGGAGAGAGGGAAAGGAGGTAGTCTGGGAATATCGGATGTAGTTCATATTTGAAGGAATCCAGATCTGGCTTTCTGACTCCCACACACACACAACAAAAAAACAGGCTTTATATCCAAATCAGACCTAGAATACCACCTTTCATTGGCTGGGATAGAAATGTAAGCATGATCCTGATAACAGTTGAGATGGATGGCCAATACTGTCAACCCTGAAGCTTACTTGACCAGAGCCATATTAGAGCTATTCTTTTGAGGGATTCACCTACCTCAGAGTTTTGCTTGCTATGCAAGGATGGGTCATGGTTGTCTTCACTGCTGGTTCGCTCCTTGATGTACCACGCTGGTATACACACATTGCATACTGTTTATAAACCCATTGCTATGGGTTTATTATTTGGAACCCTGACACATGTTTTATATCCAAAGGATACTTTCCTACAGATCCATCATCTGTCTGTCTGATGATAAAAAGGTTAAACAGGTTATTGAAATACAGTGGTACCACTACTTACGGACTCAATTTGTTCTGTGACCAGGTTCTTGAGTAGAAAAGTTTGTAAGAAGAAGCAATTTTTTCCATAGGAATCAATGTAAAAGCAAATAATGTGTGCAATTAGGGAAACAACAGGGAGGGTGGAAGCCCTGTTTCCTCTCAGGAGATTCCTAGAGAGGCCCCACGGAGGCTTCTGCCTGTCTTTTCTGGCCCTGTTTCCTCTCAGGAGATTCCTAGAGAGGCCCCACAGAAGCTTCTCCCTGCCTTTTCCAGTTACAATTTCGGAGGCTCAGGTTTTTAAGTGGAAAATGGTTCTTGCGAAGAGGAAAAAATACCTTGAACACCTGGTTCTTATCTAGAAAAATTCGTAAGTAGAGGCGTTGTAGGCAGAGGTACCATTGTACAGTGTAAAAACACAGATGTTCATGGAAATGTATAATTATTACATTGGGGTGGGGCCTTCTTTTGCATAACTCATACTTTAGAATATTTAAAAGGGAAGCAGCAGGAAATATCAATGCATGTAAATTTCAAAATAGATAAAATGCGTATTTATATGTATTTATTTATTTATTTATTAGATTTCTTTGCCGCCCCTCTCCGTAGACTCGGGGAGGCTCATAACACAATAAAACAGTTAATAACAAATCTAATAATTTAAAATTTAAAATATTTTAAAAACCCCATTATTAAGCAGACATACATACAAACATACCATACATAAATTGTATAGGCCCGGGGGAGATATTTCAATTCCCCCATGCCTGATGACAAAGGTGGGTTTTGAGGAGTTTATGAAAAGCAAGGAGGGTGGGGACATTTCTAATCTCTGGGGTGAGCTGGTTCCAGAGAGTCGGGGCCGCCACAGAGAAGGCTCTTCCCCTGGGGCCCGCCAAACGACATTGTTTTGTTGACGGGATCCGGAGAAGGCCCACTCTGTGGGACCTAATTGGTCGCTGGGATTCGTGCGGCAAAGGCGGTCTCGGAGATATTCTGGTCCGATGCCATGAAGGGCTTTATAGGTCATAACCAATTATACTGTATTGTAATTCAAAATTTAAATATTCCACAAGCACCCTCCTAAAATGGGAACCATAAGCATTTAAGTGTATTTGTGCGTGTGCATGTGTACATATGCAGAGACATTCAAGAATATTTTCTGGGATCAGCCATCATCCTTTCTATTAAAACTCTTGGATTTAGGCAATTATGGCAAAAGTATCATAAAGTATATTGAATGTTGATTTAAAAATTACACTTATTTTATTTATGTAAATAGAAATGAATTTTAAAAATGAAATATCAGTTTAGAATACTACATAAAGTTAAACTCTGTATATACTAACTTTGGCTGAAGCTTTTGTCTCCTTTGTTTTTTAAAAAAGAGTACAAACTGAGCATAAGAGAATGCTAATCTGTTTTAACATCCTGACAAATTCATATCAAGATGGGCAATTCCCAAAATAATCAGCACCAAATCTATTTAGAACTGTAAATAATGCTCAAGGGTGGGGGAAATTCTGTTTAATCAAAGTGTGAAATTATCTTGGTATTCTACAATACCAATTTTAAGAAATAAAAAAAGATTTTACTTATTTTTTTTCTCCAACTTGAACTTAATATACCCCATATTGGAATTCTTCCTTCAGATCCCACTTCCTTTAGATAATTAATTAATTCAAATTATTAGATAATTAATTCAAATAATTTATGTATTAATTCAGAGCCCTTGAGAGAAGGCTGATGCTGTTTGGAAAATTCATAAATCCTCCAGGGCAGTTATGAGAACACAACAGAAGGAGGAGTGCTAAAATTTCACTCCTCTCCTGGAAAAATGATCTGGTAAGCATCTTTTTAAAAAAATTCCTGCAAATGCATTTAATTTATCTTGTTCTAAGGGGAAAAATGCTAACAAATTCCCATACTTGACAAGATATTTTATTTTATACCTTTAATGTGGCCAATTATAGGATTCATCCATGCTAATTGCTGGAGATTAGGGGAAGAGTTTAAAGTTCTGGACAAGTTCAATGAAAAACCAGGATTAACTTGGAGAAGTAGGGAAATTTCAGGAATTATAAGCGGGAAAAAAGTTTCTCCAACTTTCCCTGTCTGGAAAACATTTCTGTTCTCATCCATTCATTTGTGTCATTATTAGATACAAGCAGTGAAGGGCTATCAAGATTTTTACTATAGATTATGCAGGACATCCTGCATTTTCTTTCAACATCTTTCAGTGCAAATTGACTGCTCTGGGGGGATCTCCATTTTTTGCTACCCCACTGCATCCCCCCCTCCGTCCAGGCAGCAGCCCACCCCTGGATGCAAGTATTACCTGGTGCAGCTGTACCAGTGAAAGACATTTTTTTAAGAATATGTTTATCAGAATGCTTTCTTGGTTTTATAAAACTTTCCTTGACTTAATGGATCAACACTAATGATTTATAGTAATATGCATCCAATGTTGTTGGATGAAACATTACTAATACTGACTGACCTTACCATGTCATAGATAATAATATAAATCATTGGGATGGATCACCTCCAAAGAGGTGGGAGAAAGACTGTCAGATCAAAAAGTTTTCTCATATATCCTTCTCTTTTTGACTCTGAACCTAACAGCTCCTTAACCTGCTCCACTAGTATGCAGCCCATAATTAATTACCTCCTGAGGAATTGTAGCATTTGACTGGAGAAAAAACAATTGCTACCTCCTATTCTAGAGCATGGAAGGTTCTACTGTTTCTGTCTTCCATGTTGAAATTCATAACTTGTCCCACTTCAGGAATGGAACATTAAAAGAAATCCCTTGGAAGAAACAGCGTTGCTGGAATACATCGAGTGAGATGTAAATAGATAAATGGAATGGGAAGAACATTTATTGGTAGTGTTGGGCGAACCCAATGAAGTTCGAGTTCAGCGAACTCACCTGAACTTTGCGGTGAAGTTCGGGTGAGTTCGCCAAACCCAAACCCAAATTTTTGCTTGCAGCAAGCCGCTGCAGTATCCTTTTCTGTAAAAATAAACAAGGAGGTGGGGAATTCCTCACCTCCTTTTGCTTCCTTTTATTTTCACATAAAAGGATGCCGCAGCGGTGCTGCAAGCAAAAGGAGGTGGGAAATCCCACGAAGAGATTCCAGGGGCTGGGCTTTGATGTCACGGAGACTCCTTCCTCCCCGTTTCGGCTGGCCAGGAAGTAGTCTCTGTGATGTCAAAGCCCCGCCCCCAGAATCCCTTCGTGGTATTTCCCATCTCCTTTTGCTTGCAGCGCTGCAAGCAAAAGGAGGTGGAAAATACCACAAAGGGATTCCCCACTCTCCTTCCGGGCAGTGGCGTTTCACAGTGTTTGGCCGAACCTGAACCCGAACTTTACCCGAACTTTTTAAAAAGTTCGGGTTCAGGTTCGGCATGCCAAACGCTGCAAAGTTTGGCATGAGCCCAAACTTTGCAGGTTCGGTTCGCCCAACACTATTTATTGGTAATTTTCAGTAGGGATCTGTTGTGGTTAACTCTGGCCCTGCTCCTGCCCCAAGGACTGTGGATGTGGGGGAGATATCCACATGCTGCAGGCCTGTTTTGCCCCCCAGTAGAATCTGCTGATGAAGGCTCCTCTGACCAAGAAGACATGAGTGACAGGGAGGAGGAGAGTGGCAGACAGCTCAGAAGGAGATAAATTATCTAGCTCCTCCTTGGATTCAGAACAAGAGTTAATGATACAGCCACGCATGCGGAGAGCGATGCATAGGCAACAACAACTGAGAGATTATTATCAAAGAAAATGAGGTCACCTGTGGTTGGGTGGGGCTGTGGTAATTAGTGAGGCTGCTATAAATAGCAGCCTATGGGTTTGGCCATTGTGTTTCATGACTGCTTTACTGACTTTGACTTTTTGTGTGCTGATTTCCCCCCGCTTTGAAACTAAACCAGAGCAAAGTGTGTTTCACTTTGTGAAAGAAGAAGGACTGTGAATTGCCTCACAGCTGCAAGATAAGTATCACAGAACTGATAAAGGACTTGTACAAATTACCAGTTTGTTTGGAGACGAGTGCTCTTTGGTATACCAAAAGAGGGCTTGGTTTAAGTGAATTTTCATTATAAAGAACATTGTTTTGAATTTTCAAACGTGTGTGTGTCTGAAACTTGTACCTGTGAATTTTTGGGACGATTCTTCCAGAGAGCCCGACAGAACAGGATCTTTATTAAAAACACAAATGCTATATAAGCTTCCCGGATCATTCATTGTTTCAGATGAAAACATATCCACAAAGCTCTACTCTGCAGCCCATCAAAGAACAGTGCAGATGATCAGATATAAAAACAATATCTGAAATACTACAGAACCCATTTAATTCCTTCATTCCCCATTCTGTTAAAAAGAAGAAATAAAATAAATTGCTCACATACATGAACACACCAATGTTCTCCCTGTCAGACATTTTTTCCTGTTCACTAATTTGATATTTTTGAAGTCAAAACTCAGGATGTCGGCAATGCCAGTATGATTAAAACTTCAATCCATTCCAAAGTGCCATGCACATTAAGAAGAGGCAAAGCTTCAGTTGTGCATCGTTTTTATACTCCAGTGCTAAACTTAACATCTTTATTACAGAAATCCTTGGCTTTCCAAGGTTTAAAATCAAAACCCTTTCAAAATAGAGAAAGCTTATTGGTTCTTAAAAGAAAACCCCATAAGAGATTTACAATCTGGTACAAAGTTGGAAAATTTCCATTTATGATTTAGTTTCTGAATTAAGTGTGGACATTTCTACAATATTTTTCTCTAAACCAGTTAAAGGATATTTAATATTCCGATTTAGTCCTATTACTTTTACCAGTAATGCACATTTTCATAGTGGATTTTAAAATTATATGCCACAAAATTCCATAAGATACTTTTTTGTTCCTGCTTTTAGAATTCTGTTAAATGGCTGTCAAATATTCCCTCACAAACTTCAAAAAGACTGTAGACAATAGCATCTCACAGAGGGCTCAATTTTTAACAATAGGAAGAAAGAGAAAAACAGAAAGATAAAAGGACTGTGGACCGCTAGCATAAAATGATATTATGTGAGTCAAAGTTGTTTCTGCAGAAAAATGTTCTGAATGAATTTCATCATTCTTGATACAAATTTGTTTTTGTGACACTTTAATTATACAGAAACTATGCCTGAAATACACAAAATGAGCTGAAACTCCTATATATTTAAGGCCATCCTATTTCCATATGACTAAATTCACAATTCAAATTAAATAGCCTTTTACTGTGGTTGAATAAAACGAGTACTTTAAAAATATATTAAAAAGAGAGAATATGCAAGTGCAAATTGCATTATAATCATTTTATTTAATATTTTTGAAAATCGCAGCTGTTGAAAATAAGATGCCAAGAACCTTGCAAAGATATTGAAAATATTGTTCCCCGTACACAAAATACTTGGTTTGCAAATGTACATAGAAATGAAGTGACAAACCCTTTATTAAAAAAATGGGGGCTGACAGAAACGTATCTTAGCTATAAATATCACATTCTTATATTAAGCATTAGATGTACCATGTTTTATAATTTTAAGACTTGTGAACTTCATCTCCCTGAATTCCCCAGCCAATCATAACTGAATTTTGCAGACAGATTCTTTTTCCTGGAAGAAATATACTTAGCTTTAATAAAATACTTTTCAGCTATACTCCTTTAAATTTCGGGTGGGTATTGTTTTTTGACAAAACACCAAAGCATGCATTATTGATTTGGATTGTTATTAACCTCTGTGGCTTTTTTTGGTGAAAAACAGAAATGCAGGGAAAACACATATCAAACATAGGGAAGAAGTCTTATTTATTTGTTTATTTGTTTATTTGTTTATTTGTTTATTTATTTGTTTGTTTGTTTGTTTCTTTCTTTCTTTCTTTCTTTCTTTCTTTACTTATTTATTTATTTTTTTATTTATTTTTTATTTATTTTTTATTTATTTTTTATTTATTTTTTATTTATTTTTTATTTATTTTTTATTTATTTATTTATTTATTTATTTATTTTTATTTTTATTTTTATTTTTATTTTTATTTTTATTTTTATTTTTATTTTTATTTTTATTTTTATTTTTATTTTTATTTATTTATTTATTTATTTATTTATTTATTTATTTATTTATTTATTTATTTATTTATTTATTTATTTATTTATTTATTTATTTATTTATTTATTTATTTATTTATTTATTTATTTATTTATTTATTTATTTATTTATTTAGTCCAATACACAATGAGAGTTTTAGTGGGTATATATCTATATACACATAGTAAAATACATGATGAAGGTTAGAGAGGAGATACTCATAGTAAAATATATCTAAGAAATAATAGAAAAGAAGATATAGTAATAGAATATATCAATGAAAGAATAGAAGAAGAGATGTAGTAATAGAAGAAAGGTATAGGAGATATAGGAGAGCAATAGGAGAGGGGACGGAAGGCACTCTAGTGCACTTGTACTCGCCCCTTACTGACCTCTTAGGAATCTGGATAGGTCAACCGTAGATAATCTAAGGGTAAAGTGTTGGGGGTTTGGGGATGACACTATGGAGTTCGGTAATGAGTTCCACGCTTCGACAACTCGGTTGCTGAAGTCATATTTTTTACAGTCAAGTTTGGAGCGGTTAATATTAAGTTTAAATCTGTTGTGTGCTCTTGTGTTGTTGTGGTTGAAGCTGAAGTAGTCGCTGACAGGTAGGACGTTGCAGCATATGATCTTGTGGGCAATACTTAGACCTTGTTTAAGGCGTCTTAGTTCTAAACTTTCTAGGCCCAGGATTGAAAGTCTAGTCTCATAGGGTATTCTATTTCAAGTGGAGGAGTGAAGGGCTCTTCTGGTGAAGTATCTTTGGACATTTTCAAGGGTGTTTATGTCTGAGATGCGATATGGGTTCCAAACAGATGAGCTGTATTCGAGGATGGGTCTGACAAAAGTTTTGTAAGCTCTGGTAAGTAGTGTGAGATTTCCAGAGCAGAAGCTACGTAGGATTAGGTTTACAACTCTTGAAGCCTTCTTGGCTATGTTGTTGCAGTGGGCTTTGGCACTTAAATCTTTTGTTATTAGTATACCAAGGTCTTTAACCGAGTGGGGATTATCTTTGATAATTTGATTATTCCGTTCGTATTTGGAGTTCAGATTCTTCTTCCCAATGTATAGGACAGAGCATTTGCTAGTTGAGATTTGGAGTTGCCATGTGTTAGACCACTCAGAAACAGCCTCAAGGTCTTCAAACCTGGCAATTTTAAAACTTCTGGACTTCAACTCCCAGAATTCTCCAGCCAGGATAGCTGAAGAATTCTGGAAGTTGAAGTCCACAACTCTTAAGGTTGCCAAGTTTGGAGTCTCCTGAGATAGGGTGACTCATGGTAGATATATTTCTTTAAGGCATGCTGCAAATTCAAGATAATGATGGAGAGTGGCAAAGCTTAGGGACCCTTCATTTTTAATTTAGCTGTACCCCACCTTTGCTATTTTTACAAATAACATAAGATGGAAAGCAAATAATACTATCCACTTTCTAGTTTCCCCATAACAACAAAAGCTATGTGAATTGGGTTGGGCCAAGAAAAAGTGAATGGCCCAAGGTCACTCAGCTGGCTTTCATGGCCAAGGTAGGATTTAAACTCATGGTCTACTGCTTTCCAGCCTGCTGCCTTATCCACTAGACCAGGGGTCCTCAAACTTTTTGAACAGGGGCCCACTTCATGGTCCATCAGACAGTTGGGGGAAGGGCAGACTGGCAAGGTGGGCGTGGCTTGGCCATGTGACTGAATGGGTGTGGCTTGGTGGCCATGTGACTGAATGGGCAGGGCGAATTTTTGCCAATTTAGCAGTCCATTAAATAATACACACAAATTAAAATTTAATTTGTTTTCTTCCTGGGGGTATTTTATTTACTTTTGTTTGACTTTTCTTTTTACTAAATCATTTTTAAGTTATTTACGAGTCTAGGGGTCCACTTCAGAAAACTCAACAAGTTTTCAACAATTTTTGTCGATTCTTGTAACCCATGGAGGTTACGATCAATATATCTCATATCTCCCTCCCTGCTCCCTCCTTCTCTCTCTCTCTTTCTCTCTCTTCTAAAATAGCAAATGGGCCTCCCCCCACTCCTTTTTTTGGCCTCCCCCCCATAGAAGCACTCTACTGGCATGCAGAAGCACTCTGCTAGCCTTCACAAAAACTTCCACTGTGGGGACCAGCTGGTGGGTGTGGTGATGTGGGAGGGGCATCCTCACAGTCCCGCGTGGGACAATTTAATGGCTTTGATGGGCCAGATCTGTCCCATGGGCTGTAGTTTGAGGATGCCTGCACTAGACCAATCTGGCTCTCATGTTCTTTCTTCATTTCCCCAAAGTATAGCAACTGAAGATTCATTATTTTTTCCCCACTCCTGCCATACCCGTTATTTTACAAAATAAGTCAGTGAATAGTAGCATACTTTTTCAGATTTCGGCAACCAACTTTCTACCAGTGTATCTGTAGTTAGGGTAAACAAAAAACAAAAAACATCAAGCACATGCAAAAAATGGGATTGAAGCTCTGGGAAAACATTGAAAGTATGATATGGATTGATTCACTCAAATTCCCTTAAATAAAAGAAAGAGTGAAAGAAGGACTGACAGGTTTCAAGTTTCTGTTACCCAAGCACAGGGGTAGGCAAAGTTGGTTCTTCTATGACTTGTGGACTTCAACACGCAGAAGTCCTGAGCCAATCATGTGGATAGAGTGCAGTGGATAGAGTGCAGTACTGCAGGCCATTAAAGCTGACTGCTAGATCTGCAGGTCAGTGGTTCAAATCTCATCACCGGGTCAAGGTTGACTCAGCCTTCCATCCTTCCGAAAATGAGGACAGAGATTGTGGGGGCAATATGCTTGCTCTGTTAAAAAGTGCTATTACTAACAGGTTGTAAGCTGCCCTGAGTCTAAGGAGAAGGGCGGCATAAAAAATCAAGTAGATAGATAGATAGATAGATAGATAGATAGATAGATAGATAGATAGATAGATAGATAGATAGATAGAGGTAGGTAGGTAGGTAGGTAGGTATATATATATATATATATATATATATATATATATATATATATATATATATATATATATATATATTTGTTTTCGTAAATTTTCACGGGTATATGTATGTAGATTGTTCTGAGTTCGGGCACACAGGGCAAAACCCGAACTCAGAACAATCTACATATATATATATATATATATATATATATATATATATATATATATATATATATATTTTCGTAAATTTTCACGGGTATATGTATGTAGATTGTTCTGAGTTCGGGTTTTGCCCCGTGTAATGTTTTGCATGTCTATGCGACGTTTCGGTGAAATCACATTCACCATCATCAGGCTGGAGTTCCAATCTTTGTGTTTTTGCAAATGAATATTAGCAACTGACATTTCTTCTTAGCATGTAGTGTGGGGGTGGAGATTTGCTTTGAATGTAGCAAATAGATTGGGTGACTATGCTTCCGTGATCTGATTGGTTGGTGTAATCATGGTTATAGAAGGAATGGCATGAAGATTATGAAGTGTTTTGTTTAAGTCTGATTTCCAAATATAAAATTCTAAAATCATAATAATTAAAGGATTGACATATTGATTATAATGAGGTGTTTATTTTGTTTAAGGCTGGTTTCCAAATCTCTGGCAGGCGCGAGGTATCATCCCTTTTATTTAAACAAAAAGATCTTTTTTCAATTTCAATAGCTTCTAGAGAGATTCTTTTATATAAATTCTCTGTTTTGTGGAGTAATTTAGTTTTTTCAAAGTCAATTTCGTGCCCTGTTTTTTTAATGTGCTGGACAAGGGAGGAGGTCTTCTCCTGTTTCTTGACTGCATTCATATGTTCTGCCATGCGCTGGCTCACTCTTCGGTTAGTTTGTCCAATGTATGTGGCTGCACATGTTTTGCAAGGGATTTCATAGATACCTTGGTATTCTAATTGGATTTTATCTTTGGGGCTCCTTAGGATATTAGATATTTTTTGGTTAGTGCAAAATGAGGTTTTGATGTTATGTTTTTGTAGAATTTTACTAATTTTATCCGTGGTGCCTTTGATGTAAGGAAGGATGGTGGTGCCATTGTCCTGTTCTTGATCTTGTTTTTTGGGGGGTGTCTCTTTATTGATTAGGTTTGTTATTGTTTTCTCTTTGAATCCATTAGAAATTAGTACATCTTTGAGTTTGTTCAATTCAGTTTTTAAGTGCTCATGGTCAGCTAAGCGTTTGGTTCTGGTGATGAGAGTTTTGGCCACTGAGGTGATTTGTGCGGGGTGGTGGTGTGAGTGTGCATTTAGATAACGGTTGGTATGGGTTTTCTTTTGGTAGATAGTATGTCCTAGGCTGCCATTGGGTTTTTTATAGACCAGTACATCTAGAAAGGGAAGTTGATCATTGATTTCTGTTTCCATAGTAAACTGTATTTTGGGGTGTAGGCTGTTGAGATGAGTGAGGAAATTGTCTAGTTTTTCTTTACCATGTGGCCAAATTATGTGAATGTGATTTCACCGAAACGTCGCATAGACATGCAAAACATTACACGGGGCAAAACCCGAACTCAGAACAATCTACATATATATATATATATATATATATATATATATATATATATATATATATATATATATAAAAAGAGAGAGAGAGAGAGAGAGAGAGAGAGGTAGGTAGATAGAAAGATAGAGATAGATAGATAGATAGATAGATAAGATAAGATAAGATAAGATAAGATAAGATAAGATAAGATATGGCCATGTCATCACCAAGAACAATGGTCAGCTCACAACCTTTTTTAAAGAAAGAATTGGAGATTTTGTGTCTGTGTCTCTCTGTGTGTGTTCAAGCATAATACCAGTCCTCAACACAAGCCCTGAAATTCAATTATTTCATCAGTACTTTCAAACATAAACAATAAAATAAGCACACATTAATCAAAGATATTGATCAACTCCAAATGACAGCCTGTGTGAATACATAATTGTATCATAAATCAATCACCCACCCCCCCTGTATGAAGGTACAAATTCAATACTCTATGCAAGAAGCAGCAATTATGTTTCTAAATGTTGGACTAGGAATGGAAATGATTTGGGGTCAAGCAGCCTGTTACAAAGAAATTACTTATGCCATAAGAGTCTCCTGATACAAACTACAGTCCATTATCTTTCTTCTATCACAAAATCTAGCACACTCAATGCCTGTATATGATAGGCAGTTTTACACACCTTTGGAGAAGAGACGTTTCAGCTTCACCGCCTACATTAAAAGATTAATGTTTCCAAAGCATTATTATTTTGTGAAAAATATCGACATGTAAGTTGTGTTTACAGAGCTGAAACTTTAAGGGGATAATATTGTTTCGACATTTTAACAATAGGTGCCATAAGGAAGAACAAGCCTTTATGTAAATCAATTGTAGCTTTATGTAATCCATGCCTATCCTGCATGGAAGATGTTGCTCCAACTATATAAAGCAGCGGTCCCCAAACTACGGCCTGCGGGCCAGATGCGGCCCGCTGACGCCATTTACCCGGCCCGCAGCAGTGTAGGAGATTTTACCATCTATATACAGTACGAAGTTCCCGAATCTCCCCTCCACTCTGCTGCTGAGCGTCTGGCGGCAGCAAGGAAGAGGAAAGCCAGGGGGCAGGGAGGAAAGCACCCTACGGCAGAGCAGCAACAGTTTCTCTCCCTAAAGATGAGAAAGAAATTGGCCAATTGCTTTCCTCCTCGCCCCCTGGCTTTCCTCCTCCTCCAGAAGCCCTGCAAGAGCGTCTGGAGGGGGCAGTAAACAAGCCATCATGACCCCCCCACGCACTAAAACTTGTTAATGGCCACGTTGTCCCAGATCGCAGGGAGGTGAGCTTTTCCCTGGCCAGGCGATGGCGAGGCCCTTCCGATGCTTGCCCGCCGCCCAGGCCCTGGGCTTGGAGCCGGGGGTGATGGGCCTAGCCTTGGCTTACTTGGCCCTGGCATGGCTGAAGCGTGGGGCGGAATAGGCGGCAGCAGCTGCCGCTTCAGGCCCGCCCTCGAGCTGAGCTTCCTTTGGCTTCCTTCGAGGCAAAGCTGCAAAGCTCACCTGCCGCCTCGAAGGAAGTCAAAGGAAGCTCAGCTCAATGAGGACTGGCTGTTGGTCCCTTGAAGCTGCTGCCGCTGCCACCCACTGCAGAGATCCCTTCGCCCGAACGGAGGCAGCGGCGGCGGGCTCGAGGGACCAAGAGACCATAGGGATTTGTTCATAGTTTTTTTTATAGTCCGGCCCTCCAACAGTCTGAGGGACAGTGAACTGGCCCCCTGTGTAAAAGGTTTGGGGACCCCTGATATAAAGAGTCACATTTAGCCATGGGAATAGGATCATATTTGGAAGCACATTGTAGTGTGGACATATGCCTTGGCTGAAGAATGAAAGTCAAGGTATAAGCAGTACATTCATAGGAACATGAATAGTTGCACGAAGAGAGATAGGAATGGAATTTAATTAGATTACTTTACCTCTTAGCACTAATTGGTGGCAGACTTTAGGAGAAACTTTCCCATCCTACCAGCCTCTTACAATACTAGACAACACAGCATCAACAGTAGAGACCTTCCAATTTCTAAGTTCTGTTACATCTCAAGATCTAAAATAGTCACCTAACATCAAAAACATCATTAAAAAAGCACAACAAAGAATGTTATATCTGCGCCAACTCAGGAAGCTCAAACTGCCCAAGGAGCTGCTGATACAGTTCTACAGAAGAATCATTGAGTCGGTCATCTGAACTTCTACAACTGTCTGGTTTGCAGAAAAAACAATTGCTGCCAACCTGCCTTCCACTGAGGACCTGTATACAGCACAAGTCAAAAAGAGGGCTGTGAAAATATTTACTGACCTCCCACATCCTGGACATAAACTGTTTCAACTCCTATCCTCAAAACATTGCTATAGAGCACAGCACATCAAGACAACTAGAAACAAGAACAGTTTTTTCCCCCAAATGCCATCACTCTGCTTAACAAATAATTCCTTCAACACTGTCAAATTATTTACTAAGTCTGCACTACTATTACTATTAATTTTTTCTCATCCTTCCTATCACCCATTCCCTCACCACTGTCAAACTATTCACTAAGGGTTCATTACCTTAGGGCGAGTACAAGTGCACTAGAGTGCCTTCCGTCCCCTGTCCTATTGCTCTCCTATATCTCCTATACCTTTCTTCTTCTATTCTTTCATTGATATGTTCTATTACTATACCTTCTTCTCTATTATTTCTTAGATATATTTTACTATGAGTATCTCCTCTATAACCTTCATCATGTATTTTACTATGTGTATATAAATATATACCCACTAAAACCCTCATTGTGTATTGGACAAAATAAATAAATAAATAAATAAAAATAAATAGTTACCATTCACTAAGGGTTCATTACCTCACAGCCAATTAGAAAATGTATTTCTTGAACAAGCATTATTTAAATATGATCTTGCTAGGGGTATAAACAAACATATATGCATACATATAGATTTAACACATGAATTGTTTTCAGTTTAAGGAAAGTTATATAGAGCACAGGCAGGGTGTAAGTAGCAAATGAAATAGAATAGAATGGAATAGAATAGAATGGAATAAAATAGAATTCTTTATTGGCAAAGGGTGATTGGACACACAAGGAATTTGTCATTAGTGCATATGCTCTCAGAGTACATAAAAGAAAAGATACATTTGTCAAGAATCATTAGATACAATGCTTAATGATTGTCATAGCATGCAAATAAGCAATCAGGAAACAATCAATATTCATATAAATGTAGGAATACAAGCAA
The DNA here is from genome assembly GCF_031021105.1 of Erythrolamprus reginae. Taxonomy (NCBI): domain Eukaryota; kingdom Metazoa; phylum Chordata; class Lepidosauria; order Squamata; family Dipsadidae; genus Erythrolamprus; species Erythrolamprus reginae. The sequence goes on from NC_091952.1 coordinate 225,620,856, forward strand.
CAAGTTACAGTCATGCATTCATGCAGTCACAAATGGGATGAGATGGGTGATAGGAACGATAAGTATAATAGTAATAGTAATGCAGCCTTACTGAATAGGTTGACAGTGGCGAGGGAATTATTTGTTTAGCAGAGTGAGGTGCAGTGCTCTGTAGCATAGTTTTGAGAGTAGGAGCTGAAACAATTTATGTCCAGGATAGGAGGGGTCAGTAAATATTTTCACAGCCCTCTTTTTGACTGGTGCACTAAAATGTTAAAATTACAATTAAAAATGTTAAGCACTACAATATGTCGCTAGATCACACCTCTAATTTTTTTATTTTGAAAAATACTAATTGACAGAATTATTCAAAATCTTTTTTATTGTTGTTAATTTGCATGGAGTATGCATCTGTTTATCTCTTGGTGCAAAATTTTAAATCATTGCAATCTACAATTATCTCAAATTAGGTATGGAGAGTTTCCAAGAATAAATATCCACTTGGGCTCATGTCATTTTCTATATTTTTAAAGATAACATGTTGTTGCAGAATGGGTGGCTTATTTGAGAAATAAATTTTTAAAAAACTAATTTAGAAATAATTATGAACATTCATTGCATAATAACCTTCCAGTTTAGCAAGGAGACATTCCAAGAACAGGTTTGATTTTACTGAAGTTTTGATTTTACTGAATATATTTTCTAATATTTGTTTGTTTACAGATCTACAAGGGATCGTTGTGGTATAGTTTATAGATGGCTACATTCTCTGTTCTTATTTGACTGTCATTCACTTTAGTCAGGGTTTTTTTCCATTTCTTCTTGCACATTAACTACAATATATTCTGTTGTAGAGAAGTTATTTTCTGAGGGTTTTTTTCTTATTTAGAATGTTTATGAGGGAATGTACCTCATAAATATTTTAAATAGAATTCTGAAAGCAACAACAAAAAAGAAGCTTGGGGGGAGGGGCATGGTCAGTGCCGTGGTGAGACGGCATCTATTGCGCTCCAGTGAAGGGATGCCGAATCCCCGCTGTTTGGGGGAGCCGATTCCTATTGGATCGGCCTGGAACCTCCCTGTAGGGTTGGGGGAGAGAAAAGGGGTCTTGGTCCCACACCATTTTTGGAGTCAGCATACCTTGTGGTGGGAGGGTTTCCGCCCCCGACCAGAAGCAGGTGAAACGACCTCGGTTGCCATACTCACGGTGACTACGTACTGGAAAGGTAGGATTTAAAGTGTTGGAAGTCATCTGGAAGGAGAAGAAACATAGGTTTTTGTGATGAAGGTTGAGAAGAAGAAAGTTTGGAAGAAAGGGTAAGCTACTATGCCAGAAATCTTAATAAAATATAGAATTATATAGAAATAGATAGATTATTTAGATAATTGAAATTGTAAAAGAATGGGGAAAGTTAACAACAATGAAATGATAAGTTTTTTAATACTAACTGATTATTATATTGAATGAAATAATAGAAAAACAAATGTGGAAAGGTATTATTTACCCATTGAAGTTTTGATTGACTTTTATAATAATATCACATGGTTATAATATTATGATAAATGTCTAAGAATTGAGGATCTAAAATAATGGATTGATTAATATCTATGGAGGTTTTTTTGTATGTTCTTTGTTTTGTTGATGTTTTTTTAAGTTTTAAAAGTAATAGAGTCTGACTTTTTTTCTTCTTTCTTAATACTATAATCTGGGACATTTTTTGTTTTTGTTTTGATAAGTCCTTTTTTTGTAAGGGTTTTGGAGAATGTTTAAGAAGGAGGAGTAGGCATGATGGCATATCTGAATTTGCAAGAGAATCGTGATATTAATTTAATAAGGTTAAAAGGAAATCAATGTTGAATTCAATTAGAAGAAAATTAGATATCTAGATGACAAAATCAGAGGTCAAGGTTGCGCAGATTGATGAATACCGGAAGTAATTAATTTGGAACTAATAATTTTTTTGGGGGGCAATTATATTTGTTTTACTAATTTGATAGTGTTTTTAATGTAATATGAAGGTATTTTGAAATGTATTGAAAGTTTTATGGAAGAAAGATTGTATGGAGGAAACTTTTTTAAAAAAATACATACAATCCCCCCCCCCCCCCAAAAAAAAAAAAATTAGAATTATAGGTAGAATTCTCTGGAATATAATTTTAAACCCTGTTAGGAAACAGGTGCATTACTGCTATAGTTAATACTATTAAATCAGAATATTAAACATCTTTAAAATGTTTTAGGTGAAAAATTATTGTTAGAAATATCTATGATTCATTTAAAAACTAAAAACATGTGGACAGTTTCCAACTTTGTACCAGAATGTATAATTTTAATGGCTTTCCTCTAATGTTGACTGTTGTGGTTCAGCCTGAGGCTGCTCAGGGACCGGCTGCGTCTCTGCTGGCTCCATGCCCGGAGGAGGATGACAGAGCAGAGAAGGGGGCTGAACAGTCGGACGGGGGAGAGGAGAGTCAGGAATGGGATGAAGGAGAACAGCATGAGAGCCCCGGGGGGGGGGGGGGGCTCTCCCCAGCCAGTAGCTTGGAGTCATTAGGTGATGATGCACAGGCTGTCATTGACATGAGACAGAGACATTCAGAGCAACGTAAGGAGCAGTTAAAGAAATGTTATCACCATTGAATTAGAAACAGCTGGGTTTGGGTGTGGTCCTCATCAGCAGGGTTTAAAAGCCAGGCAAGGCCTTGAAGCCATGTGGAGTGTTATCAATTGGAGTTGCGGTGACCTGTTTCAATTCTCAGCGTCTCTGATCTTGGCTTGTGGCCTAGCAGTCTGGAAGACTCGTGGGAGGCGTCTGTTTGCTATCTACAGCTTCGTCTTGGCAGCAAGAATCTGGTATTGCTTCATGGACTATTCCCTTCGTGTATATATTTGAAGTTCCAGCGTTTTTCCTGTTTGTAAGGACATTTTCTGCTACCTGTGTTTTCCTTGAATTATATAAACTGCCTTTGCCTTTTACCAGTGTGTCTAGATTCTCTTTTTGGGTTGGTATTGGCTTCTGGAGTGACCCAGACAGAACAGTTGACAATTCGTAGAAATCTAATAGGTGGTAATATATGCTCTAGACATCTTTGTAGAATGTGTACAAAATAAACATTTGTCTCATGAATTAAGTCAAATGTACAGATCCCAGGACTCATGTGGGAGCTGATACTCAGGGGACTTCAATGTTCGGTAATGAGAAGTTCCCTGAAAATGGGCTCCAGCAAGAGTCCAAAAGTTCTGAAGACTAAGCCTCTGGTCCTGGTGACTGACCCAGATTGGATCTTGAATGTTTCTCTGTTGCCCCAACTTCTGAATGTCTTCCTTTACCACACATAAATTATCGTGTATTTTTAAAGCCGTTTTCAAGATCTTTGTTTTTGTTCAGATTTTATGAGATATTTGATACTGTTAAAATGGATGGGTTTAAACTTTGTTCATTTTGCACCTAGCTATCCTATGTCAAACAACTTAAAGACAAGGGTAACTTGTCGACAAAGTTAGCACTTTTACTATATTATTATTATTATTATTATTATTATTATTATTATTATTATTACTACTAAAGTTATGAGGGATACTTGCTGAGTCTGAACTGAAAACTGGTAGTTCAGTTTTCAGCTTCAACCACAACAACACAAGAGCACACAACAGATTTAAACTTAATATTAACCGCTCCAAACTTGACTGTAAAAAATATGACTTCAGTAACCGAGTTGTCGAAGCGTGGAACTCATTACCGGACTCCATAGTGTCATCCCCAAACCCCCAATACTTTACCCTTAGATTATCTACGGTTGACCTATCCAGATTCCTAAGAGGTCATTAAGGGGCGAGTATAAGTGCACTAGAGTGCCTTCCGTCCCCTGTCCTATTGCTCTCCTATATCTCCTATACCTTTCTTCTATTCCTATATCTCTTCTTCTATTCTTTCATCGATATGTTCTATTACTATATCTTCTTTTCTATTATTTCTTAGATATACAGTATTTTACTATGAGTATCTCCTCTATAATCTTCATCATGTATTTTACTTTGTGTATATAGATATATACCCACTAACACCTTCATTGTGCATTGGACAAAATAAATAAATAAAATGCAATAAATAAATAGTTGATCTCTCTAATTGAAATCCAACATTTAACCACTACCCTAAGAGAAACACATTTAGCCTCCTTATCCATTTGGCAAATAGTGATCAACAACTAGGATTGGTCAGATTTACGTGGATGTGAATATCAAATACTTCCTTCCAGGGATCCTGTCACTCAAAATAGTACTGTCAAAAGCACTTGGTCCTCAAGAGATTTAAATAATTGGACTTCATTCATTCAAAAGAGTTTGAATGGCATAGTTCTTAAAATAGCACTGGTAGGCAAACAAATTACTCATTGAAACTGATTTTATTTTTTAATGAGTTTCCAGGGATGATAACAACCATTCTGTCTAAGCAACATAAGCTGATATCTCAGCCTTTTAAGGTTCAAATGACAAAAGGAAAGAGCAGGACAGAGGAGCAGAATATAAAGGGATTGATGTCAAAGTTCACCTACTGAACACCTGGATGTCAGGGACAGATATAATGATGTGCCACCTGCTTTCCTTCGGTCAAGAAATATCGGCTACAAAATGCCTCCTATTGTTGGTCTCCCTACATACCTGGCAAATTAACCAAAAACCAATGCCTCACAGCCTGGAGGAAAACAATAATGACACACAAATGACCTTCCTTTGTGTCAGAAAGGCAAAACAATCTTCTTGGGAAAACCTAATTAAAAGCAATTAAGTCATAGCCAAGTGAAATGGGTAGTGCTCAGGTTGTATTTGCATGACATGACTACCCATGTTTAACTGACCTGCTGTATACCAGCTTAACCCCTTTTTTGTGAGTTTATGCAAACATTCTGCAAATTGAACAGGCTGATCTCACAAAGCAAATAAGGCTAAAATATAGTTGTTCAAATGATACTACAAATGATTGCCCCCTGCTTGTATTAGCATGGTGTTGATTGAAAGAATAGAACTCAGTTTTTGAGTAGGAAAAATTGGAAAATGTAATAGAATTTACTTCCAAGCTGGGTGAGAACAAACAATCTGTCCAGAGCAGTGGATTTTTTCTCTCTAGTAGCAATTCTCATATCAGTTGAAGTGATGCTTTCTTGCAGTCTTGTAAATATAAAGTATACCTCGAGGTTCGACTACTGCAATGCTCTCTACATGGGGCTACCTTTGAAAAGTGTTCGGAAACTTCAGATCATGCAGAATGCAGCTGCGAGAGTAATCATGGGCTTTCCCAAAAATGCCCATATAACACCAACACTCCGCAGTCTGCATTGGTTGCCGATCAGTTTCTGGTCACAATTCAAAGTGTTGGTTATGACCTATAAAGCCCTTCATGGCACCGGACCAGATTATCTCAGGGATTGCCTTCTGCTGCACGAATCCCAGCGACCAGTTAGGTCCCACAGAGTGGGCCTTCTCCGGGTCCCATCAACTAAACAATGTTGTTTGGCGGGGCCCAGGGTAAGAGCCTTCTCTGTGGCAGCCCCGGGCCTTTGGAACCAACTCCCCCCGGAGATTAGAATTGCCCCCACCCTCCTCGCCTTTCCTAAGCTCCTTAAAACCCACCTCTGCCATCAGGCATGGGGGAACTGAGATACTCTTTCCCCCTAGGCCTCTACAATTTATGCATGGTATGTTTGCTTGTAGGTATGATTGGTTTTAAAATAAGGGTTTTTTAGTTGTTGTAGTATTGGATTTACATGCTGTTTTTATAATTGTTGTTAGCCGCCCCAAGTCTATGGAGAGGGGCGGCATACAAATCCAATAAATAAATAAATTAATAAATAAATAAATAGATAGATAGATAGATAGATAGATAGATAGATAGATAGATAGATAGATAGATAGATAGATAAATAAATAAACAAACAAACAAACAAACAAACAAACAAACAAACAAACAAACAAACAAACCAAACCAAACCAAACCAAACCAAACCAAACCAAACCAAACCAAACCAAACCAAACCAAACAAAACAAAACAAAACAAAGTATACACCAGTTTCCCCAAACCTGCCACTTTCCAGATATGTAAAACTGATGTTGCTTAACCAACGAAAAAGGGAGGAAAGAGATTTTAAAGTGACTCCCTTGCAAAAATATATATATATATCTGTAGGAACAGAAAAAATAGTTAAGCAGAAGATGCACAGGGTCACCAAAAAATGACTGAAATGAAGCCATTCGTGGAAATGATTACTCCCCAAAATTTAGTGATGGGTTTTAAAATTAATTTGTATTCACAAAATAGCAAGGCACCAGTGCTATCTATTTTATCAGCTGCAGCAAGAGACTTTTTTCTTGTTTAACTACTCAAGCCAATACACATCAGCAAAAGATTATCTAAGACACAGGTGTAAAACTCATGGTGTCACATTGCCATCACACAATGTTTCATGATGTTTTTTTCTCTATACAGAGTTGAGGTTGGCATGGCCTGTATTGTGACGCATCTGGCTTGAGGGCCGCCAGTTTGACACCCCTGATCTAAGATGATGCTCATAGCTCTATTTGTATGATATGGAACATAAAATGATAAGTTGAAAGCAACCTTGGGGATCTTCTAGCCCAACTCCCTAGTTCAGGAGTAGACAAAGTTGGCTCTTCTATGACATGTGGACTTCAACTCCCAGAATTCTTGAACCAGTTATGATAGTTCAAGAATTCTGGGAGTTGAAGTCCACATGTTATAGAAGAGCCAACTTTGCCTACCCGTTGTTCTATCGGGCTCTCTGGTAGAATCCTCCCGAAAATTCACAGGTACAAATTTCAGACACACACACATTTGAAAATTCAAAACAATGTTCTTTATAATGAAAATTCCCTTAAACTAAGCCCTCTTTTTGTATAGCAAAGAGCACTCGTCTCCAAACAAACTGGTAATTGGTACAAGTCCCTTATCAGTTCTGAGATACTTAGCTTGCAGCTGTGAGGCAATTCATAGTCCTTCTTCTTTCACAAAGTGAAACACCCTTTGCTCTGCTTTAGTTTCAAAGCAGGGAAAAAGCAGCACACCAAGGTCGAAGTCAGCAAGGCAGACACGAAACACAACGATCAGATAATCCTCCACATTGGCCAAACCCACATGCTGCTCTTTATATAGAAAATATTATTTTACTGAAAGAGTAGTAGATGCGTGGAACAAACTTCAAGCAGACGTGGTTGGCAAATCCACAGTAACTGAATTGAAACATGCCTGGGATAAACATATATCCATCCTAAGATTATTATTATTATTATTATTTATTAGATTTGTATGCCGCCCCTCTCCGTAGACTTGGAGGAAACAGTATAAGGGCAGACTAGATGGATCATGAGGTTTTTTTCTGCTGTCAATCTTCTATGTTTCTATGTTCTATGTGAACCAAAAAAGGTTAGCCATCATCTCTGGTGGGGCTGATAAGGTGGAACGTTGATGTGTGCTTGTCCCCATGGCTCTGAGTGCTGGTGGAGTCCAGCACAATTACGCTATCTGCATGTCCATGAGCGATTTCTCTACCTGCCCAGGTGCAGTAGCGCAATTGCGCTGGATTCTGCCAGCACTCAGAGCCACAGGGGTGAGCACATGTCACTGTTCCACCTTAGCAGCCCACCTCTGGCCATCACTGACCGATACCATTCTGGACAAATGGCTGTCCAGTCTGTTCCTGGAAATCTACAGTCATGGAGGACCTTCTGGAAGCAAGTTGTTCCATTGATTAATTATCAGTGAAATTTCTCCTTAGTTTTAGGTTGGATCTTTCCTTAATGATCTTCCAACTTCTCTTCCAGCCCTCAGTTGCTTAGAGAATATGTCAATCCCCTCTTGTCTGTGATAGCTTGTCAAGTACCGGAAGACTGCTACATTACCACCACCACCACCACCCCTCAATCCTTCTCTTTGTTAGATTAAATTAGCAGGGACATCCCTAAAATCAGTCTTCCTACACTCTCGTATCCTCTGCAGGGAAGTGATCTGTCATGTATTGGATGCAACTGGGGATCACACCCTATCAAATATCATACAGTTAAGAATGCAGGCACCAGAGGAAGTGGAGCCATCAGATACTGTTCTGTCGAACTCTCTGGTAGAATCCTCCCAAAAATGCACAGATACAATTTCAGACACACACACGTTTGAAAATTCAAAATCAATGTTCTTTATACCGAAAATGCAAATAAACAGAGCACTCTTTTTGTATAGCAAAGAGCACTTGTCTCCAAACAAATTGGTAATTTGTACAAGTCCCTTATCAGTTCTGTGATACTTAGTTTGCAGCTGTGAGGCAATTCACAGTCCTTCTTTCACAAAGTGACACACACTTTGCTCTGGTTTAGTTTCAAAGCCGGGAAAAATCAGCACACAAAAGGTCAAACGCAGCAAAGCAGAGATGAAACACAACAATCAGATAATCCTCCACAATGGCCAAACCCACCCAACCACAGGTGGCCTCATTTTCTTTGATAATAATCTCTCAGTTGTTGTTGCCTATGCATCGCTCTCCGCATGCCTGACTATCATTAACTCTTGTTCTGAATCCAAGGAGGAGCTAGATAATTTATCTCCTTCTGAGCTGTCTGCCACACTCTCCTCCTCCCTGTCACTCATGTCTACTTGGTCAGAAGAGCCTTCAGCAGCAGATTCCACCGGGGGGGCAAAACAGGCCTGCAGCATGTGGATGTCTCCCCCACATCCACAGTCCTTGGGGCAGGAGCAGGGCCAGAGCTAACCACAACAGATACTATACACCAGTGTTTCCCAACCTTGGTAACTTGAAGCTACCAAGTTGCCAAGTTACCTGGCTGGGGAATTCTGGGAGTTGAAGTCCAAATAGCTTCAAGTTGCCAAGGTTGGGAAACACTGCTATACACAGATGGATATGCACTGGATTTTTCCATATGACAGTGGATTGTTAGCAGGTGGATTGATGATGGATATATAGGTTGAGTGGCAACAAAATATGTGGCCAGTGATATAAAGGTTACCCTGTGGCCGTAAGACTCTTTTGATAGTATAAGAAAAGCTACAAGATACAATGCCTTTTTAAAACAGAAGCCAATTTTTGTCATAACATAAAGTCTGGCCCCCAAAAGGGGAAAACATTTTGTGAACAAATATATTATCTTGTATTTAATATAAAACAGAAATCCAATTTGAGGAATTTATTTTTAAAAAACCCAAAGTTTCTTTCCTACCGAGCACATTTATACACATATCTTACTGTGCCCTTGGGTAAAAAAAGCAGGAGTATGTGTGGGGATTTAATAAAAATTAAGGGAATTAAATAAGCTGCATTTTCAGACGAGCTGTTTTATGCTCAATGTCTCAATATTTATGCAGCATGTTATTGATTTATTTTCATGTCAAAATTCAGGCTTTGTATCTTGCATTTCATCCAGTGTTTCAGGTCTAGTACCCAGGAGAATTATACACCCACATAATTTATGATGTGACAGCCATTATATAATGAAAGTGGGGGTAGGGGTACCTTTAAATTAAAGATAGCTTTAATTTGCAATTGTAATACAGTGTGAAAAGATTATTACATGGCAGTTGCATGCTGAAGGAGATCTATAATTTCAAAGTGAAGAAGGTCTACTGTGAATGTGACATGAGAGAAACAAAATAGAAAAATCAAATCAAGTTATGAATATATAATTTCATACCTCACAAACTCTTCTAGACAATTATCAATTGATTTTTTTTAGAACAGTGCCTTTTAAAACTAGTAGAGATTGCCCCAAATTATATAGCATAGTGTAAACCTCTATTTTATTGGTAAATTTACAAGCGTTTGTAAATCAGAACCTTTCTTGGGTAAAATAATGTTACAGTGGTACCTCTACTTAAGAACGCCTCTACTTAAGAACTTTTCTAGATAAGAACCGGCTGTTCAAGATTTTTTTTGCCTCTTCTTAAGAACCATTTTCTACTTAAGAACCCAAGCCTGGAAAAATTTCCTAGGAAATTTGAGAGCGGCACGAAGGCCTGGTCAGTTTCCTGCCATTCCCCATTTAATCCCGGCCATCTCGTGCTTTTCTGGGCTGCCAGAGGAGCCTTTTGGTGGCGTTTAAGGCGGCTTTGGCAGTCCAGAGCGAACAAAGCATTTTCCTTTCTCTGGGCGCTTGGAGAGGGAATAAACCTCTGCCAGCGCCCAGAGAAAAGGAATGCTCCCTTTGCTCTGGGCAGCGACTGTCCTCCTCCTCTTCTTTTTCCTCCTCTTCCCACCCAAATTTCAAGCTTTTATTTCTTTCCAAATGGGTTTGCATGCATTATTTGCTTTTACATTGATTCCTATGGGAAAAATTGCTTCTACTTACAAACGTTTCTATTTAAGAACCTGGTAATGGAGCAAATTATGTTCTTAAGTAAAGGTACCACTGTATTTATAATATACTGCTTCACAGTGCTTTACAGCCTCTCTAAGTGGTTTACAAAATCATCACATTTCCCTCAACAATCTGATTTATTTTACCAACCTTAAAAGGATGGAAGGTTGAGTCAACCTTGAGCTGGTTAGCATTGGACTGCTGGCAGTCAGTAGAATTAGCCTTCTAACTACTGCACCAACATAGTATGGTTATAGTTGATGTTGGACAACAATTTAAAGATACAAGATATCCATTCAACCGTGGAGATTGTTATGTGACTTTGAGCATAACACTTTTTCTCAACTCAACAGGATTGTTATAAGAATCCAATTAAGTCTGTTTCCAGGTATGCCATATTAAGATTATTAGAAGAAAATCCGGATATTAATATAATAAGTAAGGATGAAGGATACACCAATGAAGGCTCATAATTATCACCTCATAATGAAGCTCATAATGCTCATATGGTAAATATCAGAAAGTATTTGTAAAATATGACACTCCAAACTGGAAGGAATTCCCATCTGCCTAATGTTTAGGGGAAATAGGTTCATTAAATGAAAATTATATAATTCACATTTCCTGTACCAATATGCAAACAAAGCTATTATTTGTACTTCTTTGAATCATGCAATGTAATTTTCAAGTCAAAATTTATATGATTATTAGTAAAAAGGGCAAACATGTATAATGAGAAAAATGGCAAAACTGCATTTGCTAAGCCAAATTACATAGAAAAAATGTATATGTTTGTAAGAATACAAAAACAAAACAAATATAAAATTTAATGGAGATTACATCAAATGAACACACATTAGGAGAAATGAGGAAGCATAATTCACAGTTTTACCCATTTTCTCTTAATGGTGCTCAAGATTGGGTCCATCAATTATTTCTTGATTATGATGCTTCTGTTATTTTCTTTTTCCAATATATATTGTAAACGTTCTTTATTTCCACTTTCCTCCTTATCAAATTCAGTTGTCAACTAAGCCCAGAAGTGCTACTGTGAGCTGGTGCTTCAATTAACACCTTATTAACTTCCAGCCGTTTTACCAGGAGCCCTGGGCTTCCCCTTTTCTTTTCTAATTCAAAATTATAAATCGCATCATACTTTTAAAACGTACCTTTCTGAGAACACCCCAGTTGGGCAACCTGTACCCAGCTCTTGTTCAAACCAGTACATCTGCTTTTTCCCTTTGTAAAGAAAACTCGTGAAATATTCCAATTAATTCTTTCAAAGCATGTCTCCATTTAAAAAAAAAAATTACATAAAATAAGACAAAGCCACCTTCAAAATATCACCCAGGAAATTCTGAATGGAAGAATGAGCTACATTTAAAATAAGAGGGATGCTTATGTTTCGTTTCGTTTCTAGAATCAACAGCCAAACTCTCTTCGTTTCTTTATGTGACTCGATTTTTAGGTATGAAGAAGGTATATAAATAGGTTAGTCCTGTCTGTGATTCACCAAAATTAACAGTATAGCAATAAATGTAAATTGTAAATAAATCCACATTTACCGCGGACAGTTTTCAAGTAAAACAATTATAAACAATTGATCTCTGTGTTCAATTAACAATACAATATTTTCTTCCCACAAAGCATTCTCAATTTCGGTTTCCTTTGCTTTTTTAATATATGTTAATAGATGTTACTTTTGCAGGACTTACCTACAATCACACAAAGGCTTATTAAAGGGCCTTGAATTATACTTGCCGCTGCATGAATCTTTTGCTCATAGGCTCTAGGGATATTCTAAGTCTTCTCACTTGATCTAACAATATTTCAGGAGAGGCCCTGAAAAAGTGGGTATTACATTTATCTAAAAAGAAAGGGAAATGGGATCAATGTAATAAATTCCATTTAAAAGACTTGCCTCTTTAGCCAATATTTTCACCCTATTTACATGGACACCTGATCCTACGCAGCTTCTGCTCAGGCAATCTCACACTACTCACAAGAGCCTACAAAACTTTTGCCAAACCCCATCCTAGACTACTGCTCATCTGTCTGGAACCCATACCATATCTCAGACATCAACACCCTTGAAAATGTCCAAAGATATTTCACCAGAAGAGCCCTTCACTCCTCCACTCGAAACAGAATATCCTATGAAAATAGACTAACAATCCTAGGCCTAGAAAGCCTAGAACTACGGCGCCTGAAACACGATTTGAGTATTGCCACAAGATCATATGCTGCAATGTCAATGACTACTTCAGCTTCAACCGCAATAACACAAGAGCACGCAACAGATTCAAACTTAATACCGTGTTTCCCCGAAAGTAAGACAGTGTCTTACTTTCTTTTTACCCCCAAAAGCCCCACTACGTCTTACTTTCGGGGTATGTCTTACATTGGAAAAATATTGAAAGGGTCGCGTTCCCGAAGGCATCTCCCCAGAGTCCAGAAGGGCAGCCGCGGGACAGGAGCCTCGTGAGCCCTTTTCCAAGTTCAACCTCAGGGCTCCAAGCGGCGTGCACGCGTGGAGCCACAGATGCGTGTCGGGGAAGCGTGTGTCTGGAGGGGAGGAGCCGCTCTGCGCAGTTGGGCAGCCCCACCTGCCTGCCGGAAAGGAGGCGGGCGAAGGAGGGCGCAGCTCCGGCCGCTCGCCTCAGAGCTGGTCGGCCTCGCTGGCCGCTTGCAGCCGAGCCTCGGCAGGACTCGGTTGCTGGGACGAATGCCTTCGCTGCAAGCCGCCTTCGCTCGGCTCGCTTCGGACCAGCGCCGTCCTTCGCTTTGCCAAGACGGGGAAGAGGCGGTGGCGCCGCGGCGAGGCGAAGGTGAGGGGCGCGTGGGGAGCTTGGAAGCGATGTCATCGGGCTCCCCCCGGCAATACCCCCGTCTTTCCCCGAAAGTAAGACATATGTCTTACTTTCGGGGTACGGCTTATATTAGCCGACCCCCCTGAAACCCCCGATACGTCTTACAATCAGGGGTGTCTTACTATCGGGGAAACAGGGTATGAACCGTTCCAAACTTGACTGTAAAAAATATGATTTCAACAATCGAGTTATCGAAGCGTGGAACTCATTACCGGACTTAATTGTGTCAACCCCTAACCCCCAACATTTCTCCCTTAGACTCTCCACAATTGACTTCTCCGGGTTCCTAAGAGGCCAGTAAGGGGCGTACATAAGTGCACTAGTGTGCCTTTCGTCCCCTGTCCAATTGCCTTTCCTTTCTTTCACCTATCATATATATATTCTCTTCCTTTCATATATCCTCTCCTCTAAGTTCACTTTTACCCTCATATATATTACCACATGTCTATTTTTCTTCCTATGTATTTGTGTATTGGACAAACGAATAAATAAATAAATAAAATAAATGTCAGAATTAGTCCACTCGGCCTAGACCAAAAACTCCATGTTCATAGGACTCAAATACATAGCAACACATTGCCATCATGTAACTTATTGTGATGTTTTTCCCTTTCATGGAGCTGGGGTGGGTATCACCTGTGTATGAAGCATCCGATCCACAGGCTACCAATTTGACACCCATTAGGGTCTGACTCTGAGCTGCAGAATTCTTTCTTCAATTAGCAGATTATTCCTTTCTTCTTCGCTGTCTCTCTTCCTTACAAGTCTTCTGAAGAAATGGAGACACTTGGTGTTGCTGCAGATTTCCTTGGCAGCATGCAAATCTCATTAAAACATTAAAGGAGCTTTGAATGATCCAATTTGGATTTCTGAATCAAGTAGTCACATTGGGTCAATCCAATTCAGAAAGATGATTTGAGACTGAAACGAAGCCTTCTGTAAATGCAAAAAAAATAATAATTAAATCATAGAATTGGTTCAGAAAACTGATTCAATTTAGCCATTCAATTTAAATCTGATTTAGAAAGTCAATACAATTCAAGCATTCAATCAAACCAACTTTGAATTTAATCATCACATCACCTCATGTGTAGCCCTCTCAAAAAACATCTTAATCAGGTTCCCCTCAATCCTAGCAATGCTATTAAAGATGGAGAATTATGATCAAGACAACTGCAGAAGAAGCAATGCACTGAAAGTCAGAGGTTTAACCAAACAAATATTAGATCTTGCCTAGGAAATATCTCAGTATGAATCTCATACAACCAGTTACCAATTCTTCTAGTAAGCAAACCCACAGGATTGTTTTGAGGCTGAAATTTAGAACAAGTATTTAAAGAAAAGAATACAATTATAGTATTTAACTTGCAAGTATAGTTAAAGGAGAAGAAAGTACAAAAAAAAGAGAATGTCAATTTTCATTGGACTTTGGAGTTTGTTTCTGCTTTTTTGGTTCTAATAAATAAGATGGTATTCAAATAAAGTCAGCAGATTTGATTAAGTAAATATGAAGATCGTTTTCTTACAAAGCAGTGGATATATAATAGGAACTCAGACAATCACTGCCATGCTGAGTTCTGGTCAACCCACATAAATTCTATGTGAGTGTATGTGATTTCAGATGTGGTTTGAACCATATATTCAATTTTTTAAAGCAATACTTTAATTGGATTTTTCCTCTACCCATTTTCTCACTAAATATACCCATCTTTGAAGCAATCTTGTGTAAGCATGAACTCACAGATATTTGAGCCGGGGTGCCGCAGCAGGTAAAGTGCTGTAGTGCACTGAAGCTGACTGTAGATCTAAAGGTCAGCAGTTCAAATCTCATCACCGGCTCAAGGTTGATTCAGCCTTCCATCCTTCCAAGGTGGGTAAAATGAGGACCCAGATTGTGGGGGCAATAGGCTGGCTCTGTTAAAAAGTGCTATTGCTAACATGTTGTAAGCTGCCCTGAGTCTAAGGAGAAGGGCAGCATAAAAATTGAATAAATAAATAAATTCCTGCATTGGAATACATGCCTACCATTTGCTGCAAGCAAGAACTGGTGGAACTACAAAATAGAAAAAGTCCTAGAAAATAAAGAAGGTAAAGTGCTTTGGGACTTTAACAATTGTCAATAAGTAAGACAAAAAAAGTTTGGAAAGTAATTGTGGCAGTACCTGGTGACTGCAGACTAGGAGAGAAAGAACTAGAGAAACATCAGAACGTGCAAAGACCTGTAAATAGAGAATAACTAGAAGTAGAATAACAACTGGCAAAAAAGCAAAGAAAGTATCAATACTAATAGGCACATTGGGTGCAATTGCAAAACATCTGGAACACTACTTGAACTGGCATTGACAAAATAACTATCGGTCAATTGTGAGAGATAGTTTACTTGGAACAGTGTACATCCTGCAACAATCATTATCAAACAATAATTTTGCCTATCCCAGGTCCTTGGCAAGGACTCAATAGGTGAATTAAAAAAACACAGTCTAAACATTGACTTGACTATGCAACCAACCATAATAATAATAATATAGGCATTTAAAAAGAGGACAGTTGCTCTTGGCTGAAAAACGTACAATGGTAGCGAATTCCCGCAGGAAAACGTCTGACACCAAGGACTTTTACCTTACTGACAGCCCATGGCAGTTTGCGTGCTTCTCTGAGGAATTGAAATGGCAAAAGTTCAGGCTGTTAAAGGAGAGATTGATGGGTGCTGTCAGGCTTTCCCTGTCAGTGTGCTGTAACGGCAGAAATGAGCTACCGTCCCTTGAGACTTATCCCTTCACAACACAGGAACCCGTCCCTTTCAATGAGGACATAATGTCCTGTTGCCACTCCCTACAGCCTCTCCCCACTACAGCTTCCCCCATTAAGAAACAGCCTGCTTTAAAGGCTTCGCACTCAGAGCTCAAAGTAAGACATTAGCTGATTTCTGACAAAGCCCCATCTTCCGTAATGTTACTGCTTCCAGGAGCTGATGGCCAGCAGATGAACAACAGACCCACGTTGCAAGGGAGGCCAAGGACCATCGCCCTCTGTTTGCTTCAAGAAACCATAAAAGGAGTCTTGAAATTGTACTTCAACAATGTAATCCAGGTGGGCACAAGCCTAGTGCTGTGGCCTATTGGCTGATGGCCCCTCCAAAGCTGAATTAGTTGAGGAAGAGGCGTGGGAGTCAGGGTCAGCATCAAGGCAACCTGAGAGTTACAAGCAGGAAGAAGGAATAGAGCTTCCTTTCTTTCACCTATCATATATATTCTCTTCCTTTCATATATCCTCTCCTCTAAGTTCACTTTTACCCTTATATATGTCTATTTTTCTTCCTATGTATTTGTGTATTGGACAAATGAATTAAAAAAAAAAAAGATTGGCTAAGCCGCGGCTAGGAAATTCAAGAGACTGTCAAGCTGCACCTCTGCAGGAAAAAAAAGTTTAAAAGGGAAGGCAAAGCCGTGCGCCTTTGTCTTCTAATCTAGCAACATTGTATTTGCTCTATACTCACCTTGTTACCCTTACAGCCTATACCTAATAAAACGAATCAGGCTACAAAGTGTCTAGTCCATTTATTCCGATCTAATGGGGAGAAATAGAGGCAGGTCAAGGGAAAGGAAGGGAGAGACGCAGGGAGGAAAGAAGGAAAGAAGCGAAAAGTCAAGCAGGAAAGGGAAGAGAAAGGGAAGAGAAAGGGAAGGAAAATAGTTGAGTAACCTTTCCAGTCGAAGCGTGGAACTCATTACCGGACTCAATTGTGTCAACCCCTAACCCCCAACATTTCTCCCTTAGACTCTCCACGATTGACCTCTCCAGGTGTGCCTTTCGTCCCCTGTCCAATTGTCTTTCCTTTCTCTCACTTATCATATATATTTTCTTTCTTTCATATATCCTCTCCTCTAAGTTCACTTCACCCTTATATATATATATTGCTACATGTCTATTTTTCTTCCTATGTATTTGTGTATTGGACAAATGAATAAATAAAATAAAATAAATAAATAGCATGGGGGGGCAGAGTCTTTGCCATCCGTCAGCCCTCAGATGGACAGTGTACAGCCCTTAGGTCTGGAGGTGGTTGATGAAGAAGAGTAGGAACAACTGGGTCCAGTGCCTGACATGAGGCTACACAGAAGACAGAGGAAAGCAGTAGAAAGCTATGGGTTGATCCTGGGGAAGGAAGAGCCATTGCTGCCAGCTCTGGGAATAGCTCTGGGAATAAAAGGCAGGGGGGGGGGAGATGAATAGATGTGGCAGACAACTATTCATCTTCTGGATGGATGGATTTGTCAGCCTACGAGAGAAACTTTTTGCTGGAGCTGTCGGCACTCCTAATAAAGGAATCTTTTGCGTTCACTTCAGAGCTTTTCTTGTGGTTGGAGTGCTGGGTCAGAACACACATCTCACCACCAGTGATCCGATATACATTTTAAATTAAATTACATACCCTATTTTTCAGAGCAAAAGACACACTCCCCCACCCAAAAAGAGGGTGAAAATGTGCATGTTTCTTATACACTGAATGTAGCCCATCTGCTGAAAATGGAGCCCGTGGAGGCAGCAATTGGCTATGACATTCCTTGCAGCCTGAAATAGCTGATTGTTGGGAGGCCAATCCAAATGACAATTAACTGTTGTGCTAATCAGGCTGTGATGAAGCTGAAGCAGCCTTTTGCTATTTGTTGCAAGGAGGCGAATTGCTGTGAGGCAGAGACAGATTTGTTTTTTTCTTTTCCTCCCTCCCAAAAGGTAGGTGCGTCTTATAGTCCAGACTCCAGAGCATATTATACTTTGAAAAATATGGTAAATTTTACAAATTTATCATTATATACAAATAAACTAGTTCCTGAATGTATTGCAAGTGGGTGGGTGTCGGCTGTTATTTCTTTTGATGATATATAAGCGGCCAGCCACATTCACTTATAGAACTTCACAGCACAAGATATGGTAATGGATGCTAGTCTTATATATATATCTCTTATGAAAAGGAATAGATAAATTCATGGAAGATAAATCTGACAAAGCCTATTATAAGATAGAGTTAGAATCATTCAGATCCAGAAGCAGTGCATTAGTTTTGGGATTTTATATTCCTGTCCCTGCAGACTTATTGAATTTACTGAATATTTATTTATTTATTTATTTATTTATTTATTTATTTATTTACTTACTTACTTACTTACTTACTTACTTACTTACTTACTTACTTACTTACTTACTTACTTATTTATTGGATTTGTATGCCGCCCCTCTCCGAAGACTCGGGGCGGCTAACAACAATGATAAAAACAGCATGTAACAATCCAATCCAATACTAAAATAACTAAAAAAAACCTTATTATAAAAACCAAACATACATACAGACATACCATGCATAAATTGTAAAGGCCTAGGGGGAAAGAATATCTCAGTTCCCCCATGCCTGATGGCAGAGGTGGGTTTTAAGAAGCTTATGAAAGGCGAGGAGGGTGGGGGCAATTCTAATCTCTGGGGGGAGTTGGTTCCAAAGGGCTGGGGCCGCCACAGAGAAGGCTCTTTCCCTGGGTCCTGCCAACCAACATTGTTTAGTTGACGGGACCTGGAGAAGGCCCACTCTGTGGGACTGGTCGCTGGGATTCGTGCAGCAGAAGGCGGTCCCTGAGATAATCTGGCCCAGTGCCATGAAGGGCTTTATAGATCATAACCAACACTTTGAATTGTGACTGGAAACTGATCGGCAACCAATGCAGACTGTGGAGTTTTGGTGTAACATGGGCATATTTGGGAAAGCCCATGACTGCTCTCACAGTTGTATTCTGCACGATCTGAAGTTTCCGAATACTTTTCAAAGGTAGCCCCATGTAGAGAGCATTGCAGTAGTCGAGCCTCGAGGTGATGAGGGCATGAGTGACTGTGAGCAGTGACTCCCCGTCCAAATAGGGCCGCAACTGGCGCACCAGGCGAACCTGGGCAAACGCCCTCCTCGCCACAGCTGAAAGATGCTTCTCTAATGTGAGCTTTAATGAAACCAGGATGCTGAATTAGTTAAACCTATGACTAGGAATTTTAGCTGCTTTTTAAAAGGAAGAGCAATGCACTCAAGAAGGAAATTGTACACAGAAATGTTAATTCACCAATAAAATGAATAGGAAGGCAAATTAGACAGAGGTTGAAAAGGTGCTCCAGTGCTCCAGCTATAAGCTGCAAATGTCAAGGGACAGAAACAGGCTCATGATGTTATAATTATATTAAATAGTACTGCACTGCGATCACCCTCCAACTTTCTCCATGAAAGACACTTCTCAGAACTTTAAAAATTATTTTGCTGTTATTAAATCAGATCGCTGATATAAAAAAGGTCCAAGGGAATAAATTGCTACCTAGTATTATATTAATCTATCTGTGTTTCTTGAACCATTTTTTTTTTTTGGTATCTTGGTTGAATGTTGATAGAATAGAAGAAATAAAATAAAGGAAAGAATGTGCAGTGTTGATTTTACTTTTGTCTCAAAGAGCAACTAAAGAATAAACCAAATATGGGAAAAGAAGCTTTGGAGACATATTCTAGGTATTTTCCCTCCATATCCAAATATCATTAATGTTAGTACTATGTACATAACTGGTTGGGTTTGGCAATATATAAAACAAACTAAGGATGAATGCTTAAATGTATTGAAACACTATTGCTTTAAGAATTATTTATCTATCTATCTATCTATCTATCTATCTATCTATCTATCTATCTATCTATCTATTTATTTATTTATTAGATTTGTATGCCGCCCCTCTCCGTAGACTCGGGGCGGCTCACAATACAATAAAACAGTTCATGACAAATCTAATAATTTACAATTTAAAATATTTTTTAAAAACCCATTATTAAAAAGACATACATACAAACATACCATACATAAATTATATAGGCCCGGGGAAAATATCTCAGTTCCCCCATGCCTGACGACAAAGGTGGGTTTTGAGAAGTTTACGAAAGGCAAGGAGGGTAGAGGCAGTTCTAATCTCTGTGGGGAGCTGGTTCCAGAGAGTCGAGGCCGCCACAGAGAAGGCTCTTCCCCTGGGGCCCGCCAACCGACATTGTTTAGTTGACGGGACCCGGAGAAGGCCCACTCTGTGGGACCTAATCGGTCACTGGGATTCGTGCAGCAGAAGGCGGTCTTGGAGATATTCTGGTCCGATGCCATGAAGGGCTTTATAGGTCATAACCAACACTTTGAATTGTGACCAGAAACTGATCGGCAACCAATGCAGACTGCGGAGTGTTGGTGAGACATGGACATATTTGGGGAAGCCCATGACTGCTCTCGCAGCTGCATTCTGCACGATCTGAAGTTTCCAAACAGTTTTCAAAGGTAGCCCCATGTAGATAGCGTTACAGTAGTCGAACCTCGAGGTGATGAGGACATGAGTGACTGTGAGCAGTGAGTCCTGATCTAAATAGGGCTGCAACTGGTGCACCAGGCGAAACTGGGCAAACGCCCCCCTCGCCACAGCTGAAAGATTTTTCTCTAATTTGAGCTGTGGATCGAGGAGGACGCCCAAGTTGCGCACCCTCTCCGAGGGGGTCAATAATTCCGCCCCCCAGGGTAATGGACGGACAGATCGGATTGTCCTTGGGAGGCAAAACCCACTCCATCTTATCAGGGTTGAGTTTGAGTCTGTTGACACCCATCCAGGCCCCAACAGCATCCAGACACCCGCACATCACTTCCACTGCTTCGTTGATTGGACAGACTGTTACAGACTGTCATAAGAGGGGTCCAGAAGAATGATTATTTCTGTCTGCTATTTCAATTATGTTCTTTGTGACTGCTGTAGAAGAAACTGTGTGTTAAATGCTAGTTTGTATTTGTAAGCTGAACAAGTAAGACTTATAGTTTTGTATATGTATTGACTGGTTTAACTGTGTATGACTAGGACTGTTCTTGACTAAGACATTTGCCAAAGCAAATAATATTTTATACACGTGATGTATCTGGATGGTATTACTGAACCATTGCTCGTATCTCTAGGCTATCAGCTAGATATCTGCTAGAACTCCATGTTTCCTTTGTCTATGTGTATCTTTGACAACTCAAAGATCACTCTGCAAACTCCTTAACAATTAAAGTCATACAGTGGAAGCCATTGAAAAATAAAGTTTTTCTATAGAATATTTTTTTTATTAAAACTCACCTTTCAGTTAACCGAAAATTGAACAATTGGAACAAGAATTGCCATGTTGTTACTGTTTTCTAAAAAAGTTTGTTTACAAAATAAAAAATATTGGAGATTGAAAATAGACATCAACACTTTTTGGCAGGGAGACTTTTATTTCACGGAATCTAAAGGCATAATTTCAAATATATATTTTATTTGAAATAAATTATAGTGAATTCAGGGCTAAAAGAAATCTTGGGCCTAGATTTATTCAAAGATTTAGATAATTGTCATTGGCAGAGTGAGAGACTGTTATCAGCATCTATACAGAAAATATAGAAAATAAACTTTTTCATTAAAGTTCAATAAAAGTCTCACATTTAAAAAAATATTCAGTAAGGGGAGGCTGTAAATTGAGGGGAATGTTATTTCACCTCTGGTGGGAATGTGATAAATATTTAGATTATTTTGGAAGAAAGTGTTTAATGACATGTCACATATAAACATGAGATTAAATTCTTTCCAGCACCAGATGCTACATATATTTGACGCTTAGAACAAAAGAATGCAAAGTATAAAAATAGTAACTTTCCATTTTATTTAGTTATTCCTAAATAATAAAAATTATATAAATAATGTGGCACAGTAGGATATGTTCTGTAGGTTGACTTGAGAAGATTTCTGAAAAAGAAATCAAATAAAAAATTACATCAAAATTTATGGGGCAATTTAAATTGTACCAGTTCAGTGTAACTTTTTAAAAATTTTAAATAAATAAATAAAAGAAATAAGGAATGAAAAAGCTTATATAAGCATCACCTTTGGAGTTTCTTTTAAGTGTATGCCAGCAGATGTACAAGAGAATCTGTGGTTGAATCAGTAACATTTAGCAATTCATTGCTTTACAGCTTGAACATGTGTGAGATGTTTGCTATTTATACCAAGCAACAAACACAGATGCTCCAGAAAATAATGTTTGAACTTTAGTGTTGCGTGTTAAAAATTAAATTAAAATTTTCATTGACCTTTTAGAAGGAAAACTGAATTTTTGTAAGTGATATAAATAACACACGTTTGAATTTATTTTTCCATGTGTACAATTAAATCACTTGCTAGTTACAGAGATGGAAAATAGTAGCCTTTCGTATAGTACCCCAGAATTTATTGGCAATTTTCCTTGGCTTCTCCTGTGACTTGTAAGTTGTTTTTTGGCATTGGAAATTTCAGTTCTACTTCTTCAATTGTAAGAACCAAAAAAATGCTTTCTGTTTTTAAAACAAAGAGGAAACTTCCCAAGGTGATAGATATTAGAGAGATCATTCAATTCACCACCTGTGCAGATATATCCAGAAAACAAAATGTTACCTTGATTCAGTAATACTGGAGTATCCTTATTTATCCATTTATTTGATTTATACCTCACTTTCCCAAATTGCCGGATCCCATGGAGAGCAGCTATTTGAAGCTTATTTTTATGTTGTCAAGAGCTTCAATTTCTTTCATTGTTCTTGCTGTCTTACCAACAGCTGCACTAAGGAATTCTTTTATTCTATCAGCTTCATGATAACCTAGTTGCAAGGTATATTTTTTATGTTTGCAGTGGTAGAACATGACAGATTATAAAATTGTAAAACCATGATTGTTGGGTGTTTCCTTTATTCTTGATGAGTATTCATGTTGGCGATATCTTAACAGGTCTTATAACAGGTCATCTCTTTTCATTTCTGTACCTTCAGTTTAGTGCTTACTCTTGCCTGGTGCCTGCATTTTTCCTGACATGATTTCCAAAGTGATTTGCCATTGCCTGTTTCCTAGAGCTGAGAGAATAACTGCCCAAAGCAATCCAGCTTCCTTTGTGCTCCAGGGGACAGTAAGGCTCACAGTCACCTAATCTCTAGCCTGGCGCCTTAACCACTGCATCAAGTTGACTCTCGTTTTAATATTGGTCCTGCAAAACATATTTATATATTTATTGGACATACATGCAATGCTCTCTACATGGGGCTACCTTTAAAGAATGTTCGGAGACTGCAGTTAGTCCAAAATGCAGCCACATGAACAGTCATGGGCCTACTGAGGCATACCCATGTATCACCATCACTCCGTGAGCTGCATTGGCTACCAATTGGTCTCCAAACCCAATTTAAAGTGTTGGTGATTACCTACAAAGTCCTACATGGCTTAGGACCAGACTACTTAGGGAAGTAGGAAAACTTAGGAAAACTTCAGAAGAGAAGGATTTAGGGGTAGTGATTTCTGACAGTCTCAAAATGGGTGAGCAGTGTGGTCAGGCGGTAGGAAAAGCAAGTAGGATGCTTGGCTGCATAGCTAGAGGTATAACAAGCAGGAAAAGGGAGATTGTGATCCCCTTATATAGAGCGCTGGTGAGATCACATTTGGAATACTGTGTTCAGTTCTGGAGACCTCACGTACAAAAAGATATTGACAAAATTGAACGGGTCCAAAGACGGGCTACAAGAATGGTGGAAGGTCTTAAGCATAAAACGTATCAGGAAAGACTTAATGAACTCAATCTGTATAGCCTGGAGGACAGAAGGAAAAGGGGGGACATGATTGAAACATTTAAATATATTAAAGAGTTAAATAAGGTTCAGGAGGGAAGTGTTTTTAATAGGAAAGTGAACACAAGAACAAGGGGACACAATCTGAAGTTAGTTGGGGGAAAGATCAAAAGCAACGTGAGGAAATATTATTTCACTGAAAGAGTAGTAGATCCTTGGAACAAACTTCCAGCAGACGTGGTTGGTAAATCCACAGTAACTGAATTTAAACATGCCTGGGATAAACACATATCCATCCTAAGATAAAACACAGGAAATAGTATAAGGGCAGACTAGATGGACCATGAGGTCTTTTTCTGCCGTCAGTCTTCTATGTTTCTATGTTTCTAAGTGTTTTTCAACTAGTGTGCCGTGAGACATGGTCAGGTGTGCCATGGGAAATTAAATATGGGTCCCCAAACTACAGCCCACGTGCCGGATATGGCCCATGGAGGCCATTTATCTGGCCCAACGCCACCCACCTCCATCCAAACATAAACATTCCCCTCAGAATCCCTCCAGCTATCAGCAACAGGAAGAGTGGAGGCCCAGGGAACGCTCACTGACCAATCACCTTCTAGGATTCATCCTGACCACTAGCGATGAACCAATAGCAGGCCGCCTCTCATCCACACCCAGGAAGGTCCCCGCTCGGGCTGCCGCGCACTTGTCATTGTGTGGCCGCGGCAAGTAGTTGAAACTGCTACTCCTCCCCATGGTCCCGGTTTCTAATTCTGGTCAGGGATGGAGGTAAATGTTATTTTGGTTGGTGGTGTGCCCCAGGATATTGTAAGTGTAAAAAATGTGCTGCAGCTCAAAAAAGGTTGAAAATCACTGACTTAGGGGACCATCTCCCCTCTCATGTATCCGAACAGATGGTCAGATCGCAGAGTCGGCCTTCTCCAGGTCCCATCAACGAAGCAATGTTTTCAGGCGGGGCCTAGGGGAAGGGCCTTCTCTGTGGCAGCTCTGATCCTTTGGAACCAACTCCCTCAGGAGATTCGCACTGCCCTCACCATCCTGGCCTTTTGTAAGGCTTTAAAAACATATCTTTGCCAGCAGGCCTGGGGCTGTTGAGCATTGCTACCTGCTCCAGACGAATGCTATGATTTTGATGAGACAAATGTTGGTTGAATGGTTTAAATCTTCTGGGTTTTAAGAGTAGGCTTTAATTATTTGGATTCTTAAATGTAGCTTTTAGCGTAGGATTTTATATTGTTAATTTTGTAATAGGGAGTGTAGAAGAAACATCATTCTTTCTTGTGTGCAAGTTTCATTGTGTTCAACAAATAATTGTTGAAGAAACAAATGTGGTGCATTACTTTCTGGGCGACCCTCGTATACTTGCCACCTTGAGTTATTTATAAAAATAATAAAAGTAGAATTAAAAGGGTTAAAATAAAGTGACTGGCCCAAGGTGACCCAGCTGGCTTTGTTCCTAAAGCAGGACTATAACTGACTGTGTCCCAGTTTTTACTCTGCTTTTCTAGTTTCTAGTCTTAACCACTATTCCAAAGTGGCTCTTTAACTGTAGCTGTATTTTAAAATAAAGTGAAACATTTAATCACCAATGTACAAATTCTGTAGCTTAATAACATTTTGGGATGTATAGTAAATGTGCTTACCCAACAGAGGAAAATTACGGCTTCATTTTATTTGTAATTGGTTGCAATAAAGTTTAAACACAGAATTCCCATCCCCATCTCCAGCTTAAAGGATAGGTAAGGTTTTTTTTAATTTTATTTTTTTAAAAGCTATTCCTTAGGCTCAACTTTTAAACACAGACATTTTGGGGGGGGAAATGTGCAGCTTTTAAAGCTGCTTCCTTGGCTGTCATGCAAGAAGCCTTGTTATAAATGTGGGCAGAGATGCCACCGGTCCCTCATCAAAGCCAGGCTGTTTGTAACAACTGTCTCAAGAGTTCTGGCTGGCTTAATGAGCTGGTAGCTGCCTGTGCTGGAAAGACAGGCAATCATATGTGTCTTTATCTGTTCATTAATCTTCACTATTCTCAAGCTGCTCTTCTCTGGCAATTCTTTACACTTGTGCCGCATGGTCTCTCCCACAACTGACACAAGTTGTGATAAATAAAATACAGGAGTTCCAGGGCTCGGCTGCATCCTCATTAAAGACTAATAATGAATCTAAAATCTAAACCACATACCCTGAGAGGAGATTTCAACATAATAGGGCAGTTTTTGTCTTCCCCCCATGTCACTTGAGAATTCGATACTTTCCAAAACCTGATCTGCAGAGATGTACTCATTTTGACAAGGTATTTGTCACAGAGAGCTTGCATTAACAAAACCGAGGAACGTTCATTTAGGCACAGCTTCTATTTAGCCTTTTTTTAAAAAAAATTATTTATTATTTACTTACTTACTTACTTACTTACTTACTTACTTACTTACTTACTTACTTACTTACTTACTTACTTACTTACTTATTACATTTGTATGCCGCCCCTCTCCGCAGACTCGGGGCGGCTCACAACAGTAACAGAAAACAATATATAATACAAATTCAGTAATTAGAAAGCTAAAAACCCATAGTTTTTTTTAAAAAACCATGCACACAACATACCATACATAAACAGTATAGGCCTGGGGAAGATATTTCAGTTCCCCCATGCCTGACGGCAGAGGTGGGTTTTAAGGAGTTTGCGGAAGGCAAGGAGGGTGGGGGCAGTTCTAATCTCAGGGGGGAGCTGGTTTCAGAGGGTCGGGGCTGCCACAGAGAAGGCTCTTCCCCTGGGACCCGCCAAACGACATTGTTTAGTTGACGGGACCCGGAGAAGGCCAACTCTGTGGGACCTAATCGGTCGCTGGGATTCGTGCGGCAGAAGGCGGTCCCGGAGATATTCTGGTCCAATGCCATTTTGAGTTATGAAGCTTGATTAAACTACACATTTGCTCCAGAGCCTATGTAGAACTCCATTTTAAATTTCCTTGGCAAAACCTAATGCACATGGCTGATATATGGCTAAAAAGGGAACTTTGATTACTGTACTTTCATTAACCTCAATCTCCTTATCTGAGTGTATAATAGTGTTATGAACTTCATATCATTATGTAAACATTGTTTGATATGCAACGGTGGTCCAAGACCAGAGTTTATTGCATTTCCCAATCAGGTGCCCAAATTCACTGAGCTATAATGTCTAACATCTATGAGCATAGATGGTGGAGAATACTGGAGTCCATTGTATCTGGAGAGCACCTGTTTTAAGAAAGTTACACTTGGCTGATCTTAAAAACCTAAACAGGGTCGTACCCATGTACTATTTGGATGGGAGATGATCAGGAAATACCATATTAAAGAGTAGATGTAAGTAAATGATTTATCCAAATCAGATTGGTGTACTCTGTAAGGAAAGGTTCATGTACATGGATATCATTTTGGTGTTTGAAGACTGTTATGGAACAACTGATAGAAACTGCAGCTTAATTTCAATTTCCAGGTTTTAGTTGAACTAGTTTTTCCTCCTTCTTTCCAATTTTGAATTCCAGTCTTCATCCACATCAATGTCAACCTCTTCTTCTGCCTCAGTGGTTGGAGCATAAACTTGGATAATTGTTATGTTGGAGTTTTCAACAAACTCTATTGACCTTTCAGTCATTGATTACATCGGACAAAAGCATTGTCCTTTTTTACATCTTCCCTATGAAATCAATGCTATTGCTTTTTTTTCATGTCTTAAATGGTAAACAGTATATTGATTGATTGATTGATTGATTAATTGATTGATTGATTGATTGTTAGAGTTGAAAGGGACCATGAAAGCCATCGAGTTCAACCCCCTGCCCAAGCAGGAACCCTATAGTACACCAGTCAAGTGGCAGTTCAATCTTCTCTTAAAAATGTCCAGAGTGTTGGAGTTCACAACGTCCGCTGGTAGGTTGTTCCATTGGTCCATCTTCTGAAAGCCTCAATCTCTAGTCTGTTTCAATTCACTAAAGACTAAGATGTCAATGTATAGTTGTTTCATTTTAGTGTTATACACTCTCCCATATTCATGCTTCTTACATTCCATGTTCCCGCTATAATCCTATTTTGGCAGTTTTAGATTTTCTTTCATGCAAAGAAAGGAATCAACCACTAGACTTCCCAAAAGTTTTAATTTAACCACATCATAAGCACCATTAGTACTCTCAAATATAGTCAACTGCTCCTCAGTAGCATGTTTTACTATCACTGGATTTGAGGGGCCCATCATCTAGCATTACATCATCCTTTTAGACTTAGACTTATATACACTGCTTCCCAGCCCTCTCCAAGTGATGGCCTTATTAACTTTAGAAACATAGAAGATTGACTGCAGAAAAAAACCTCATGGTCCATCTAGTCTGCCCTTATACTATTTCCTATATTTTATCTTAGGATGGATATATATTTGTCTCAGGCATGTTTAAATTCAGTGACTGTGGATTTACCAACCACGTCTACTGGAAATTTGTTGCAAGCATCTACTACTCTTTCAGTAAAATAATAATTTTCTCACGTTGCTTCTGATCTTTCCCCCAACTAACCTCAGATTGTGCCCCCTTGCTCTTGTGTTCACTTTCCTATTAAAAACACTTTAACTTGTCTATCCATGTTTTCCTAGTAAAATTAGGAATTCCTTACTGTTGCCTTCTGCCATGCAGTATGAAATGGTGCCTTTGTCATTGTCACAAAACTGATCAGCATGTTATTTATCAACAGCTTATTAGTACATGCTTACTTTATCTAGGCACTTTTGAGTTTCCCTGCTGAAAATATATAATCTTGATAGTCACAGCATTGTTTGCTCTTCCCTCGCAGGATTCTCAGCCCAAGAAATGATGAGGAAACATTACAAGAGTTGGGAGGGAAGGGAGGCTACAAACGAACTGTTAATAATAGTGGCATTCCACTTTTTTTTTACTATTGACAGGATCAACATATTGACATAGCAAAAAAGTCATTAGGACTCAAGCTCAATTCTTTTTTAATAGTTTTAGTACAAATCTGAAAAATGAGTTGTAGCAAGTTTGAAAAAGATTGATGGCCTTATTTACAAACTTGGTCTTCATCACTTTTGCCCGGTATAGATTTAGCGAAAGCTGACTGTTGAATTGTTTAAAGTCACATTCTGCCAAATAAATTCAGCAAACAGGTTTAGTTTATTAATAAATTCCATGTGCTAACTGATAAGTAGTAGACTTCGAATGGCTTCATCTTTATTCTTGAGTCCAGAGATTTTTTTTTTAAAAGTAGAAAGCACAGAATATGTTGGCGAGAATAATCTTGTATTTTTAACAATGGCATTTAGTCTTTAAATTGGCAAATGAAATGTAGTAAAATTATATAGTAATTCTAACATTTAGCTTATGTGAGTTATCAAATTCCTAGTTTCTTGTTTCAACCCATAATTATAGGGCAGGGTTACCATCGCTTCCAAAAACTGGCAAAATCTGATATTGATATTTACAGAACTGGAAACTATTAAAATAAACAAATAAATGGCACCTACAGTGTAGTAATTCAGAATTACACATGTTTATTCTTCCTCACACGTGACAAAATTATGCTGAGACATCTGTTTGAGAAATACTAGCACCTAGCATTTTGGCTGTTTCTCACCAATTTGGATTATTAATAAACATGAGGAGAAGCTGTTAGTTTACTGATGTGCTATGCGAAATTATTTTCCTCTTCTCCAAAAAGACATATCTATAAAATGCATCTACTATGCAACAAATGGAATTCTAAATTACATTAAATAAGATTTGCATAAAAATGATCATATCCAACTGTGGCCCAATCATATAAACTCACAGACCAATGGTAATGGATACATATTTAATACATATCCCTCCTTGATCATAGAAAATGACCAATTATGTAGCCTAATCACAATAAATTGCCTTTAAAAAGGCAAAGCTTATGTAAGGTGGAGGTCAACATGACAAAACTGATAAAAGTGTCCTCTTCAATGAGAGGGGACATTTGCCAGTCAACTGATTTACTAGAATGAATTCAATTGTTCATTCTCCATAATATCAGCAGAAATTATTAGCAAGGTATTGGAGAAACATTTCCAACACCACAATTTTTTTCTGTCTCAAGGAACTGTATCATCATTTGCTTAATCATAACAATTTTTCAAATCTACATTCATGTTTACTGTTTAAAGTAGACACTTTAAGTTTGGAATAATCAGCATTCTCTCAATTAGATAGAACTAAGAAGTACAGTGGTACCTCTACCTACAAACGCATCTACTTACGATTTTTTTGCCTATTCTCAAGAAGCATTTTCCACTTATAAACCCCAGCCTCTGAAACTGTAACCGGAAAAGGCAGGGAGAAGCCTCCGTGGGGCCTCTCTAGGAATCTCCTGGGAGGAAACAGGGCCGGAAAAGGCAAGGAGAAGCTTCTGTGGGGCCTCTCCAGGAATCTTCTGGGAGGAAACAGGGCCAGAAAATGGGGTGAAGCCTCTGTGGGGCCTCTCCAGGAATCTCCTGGGAGAAAACAGGGCAGGAAAAGGCAGGGAGAAGCCTCTATGGGGCCTCTCCAGGAATCTCCTGGGAGGAAACAGGGCCAAAAAATGAGGGAGAAGCCTCTGTGGGGCCTCTCCAGGAATCTCCTGGGAGGAAACAGGGCCGGAAAAGGGAGTGAGGAGCCTCTGTGGGACCTCTCTAAGAATCTCCTGGGAGGAAACAGGGCCTCCACTCTCCCTGTGGTTTCACCAATCACACACATTATTTGCTTTTATATTGATTCCTATGGGAAAAATTGCTTCTTACAAACCTTTCTTCTTAAGAACCTGGTCACAGAGCGAATTAAGTTCGTAAGTAGAGGTACCACTGTATTGTATCTCATGTTAATAAACGAAGTCCAACAGAAATCTTATTTATTGAACTAACCAATTCTGATCAATAATTAGGGTCATGGTAGCACCTGAATGCTATTTGGTGAATGTGAACATTTGTGTTGTGGACCTCATTATAATCTTCATAGCCAACATTTCGGAAGAGGAAAACACCAGTCAAATATTTTATTATATATATTATAAAATAATATTTACTTGTAATTAAGGTTATGAAGAGTGGGCAATTGTGATATAATTAGAATATCTTTCGATAAAGTAACAAGAAACTCTGTAGTTTATTGTAGGTGAAAGATTTCAGAGTCAATATTGAGATGGAAATTGTTTTAAACCTACCATATATTTTGTATTTCTTGCTGCCATTGCATGATACATTTAAAATAGAATTTTCACATTTATGCTAATGAAGCAGTGTACTAATTAAAATCAACACTGAATGAACTTTCTATTTACACGCGTTCAGTTGACCCAAGAGGAAAGAACTTTGCTTCAGAGCATATGTGAATCCTAGTGTTTCTATCATCCAGGTGCCATTCCTGACAGAACACATGTGCTCTGAAGAGATGGCAATGAACAAAAAATATGACTGCTGATATCCAGCTATAGAGGAGTCAGGAGAATGCTGAAAATGAATGTGCACCAAAGTAGTGATGAGATGGGAGCAATTTTTTTCCCTGAGCGTAGAGATTGGATGTAAACCCGTATAGATATCCTGAAATTAAAAATGAGTAATTGTTCTGTCGGGCTCTCTGGTACACTCCTCCCAAAAATTCACAGGTACAAATTTCAGACACACACACATTTGAAAATTCAAAACAATGTTCTTTATAATGCAAATTCACTTAAACTAAGCCCTCTTTTGGTATAGCAAAGAGCACTGGTCTCCAAACAAACTGGTAATTGGTACAAGTCCCTTATCAGTTCTGTGATACTTAGCTTGCAGCTGTGAGGCAATTCACAGTCCTTCTTCTTTCACAAAGTGAAACACACTTTGCTCTGGTTTAGTTTCAAAGCAGGGAAAAATCAGCACACAAAAGGTCAAAGTCAGTAAAGCAGTCACGAAACACAATGATCAGATAATCCTCCACAATGGCCAAACCCACAGGCTGCTATTTATAGCAGCCTCACTAATTACCACAGCCCCACCCAACCACAGGTGGCCTCATTTTCTTTGGTAATAATCTCTCAGTTGTTGTTGCCTATGCATCGCTCTCCGCATGCGTGGCTGTATCATTAACTCTTGTTCTGAATCCAAGGAGGAGCTAGATAATTGATCTCCTTCTGAGCTGTCTGCCACACTCTCCTCCTCCCTGTCACTCATGTCTTCTTGATCAGAGGAGCCTTCATCATCAGATTCCAACGGGGGCAAAACAGGCCTGCAGCATGTGGATGTCTCCCCCACATCCACAGTCCTTGGGGCAGGAGCTGGGCCAGAGCTAACCACAACAAGTAATATATGACTATTTGATCTCTTCTTTCAACATCTCTTGACAACATGAAGATTTTATTTTTTACTAAGGTGAAACTTTTCACTTTCCATAAAAAAAGATGTAGTAGAACATAGAGGTGAGTTCCTACCGGTTCTAACCGGTTCTTTAGAATTATTAGTAACTGAGTGATGTCATTAAGGAGCAAGTTCTGTCGGTGTCTCTGTGAGTGCCGCCATTTTGGATTTTGCTTCTGAGCATGTGCAGAACCTAGTTTTTGCTTCTGTGCATGCACAGAAGTTTTTTTTTAATTGTTACAGGCATCCATGAACGGTGCGACCTTGAGCAAACTGGCAGCAAAAGGATCCAGAACCCAACCATGGTAGAACATGAGTCAATGGTAACTTGAGGTTGCCCTTTCTGTGAGACAGTATTGCATTGTACCCATCCCATTTTTACTAGAGGGTTTGGAATAAATTTCCCTTGTTATTGATTCTGGTTTTTCTCACAAACAGCAGTATTCAAATATTGTTTAATTTGGTGTTAGGAAAGACATTCGAATATATTGCACATCTCTGAGATCTTCTTGGTTTTGGTTAAATGTAACTATTATTCTAACAGAATCCCCAGTTGTTGTTTTTTCTCAAAGAAACTTTGAACTCAAGATAGCCATTGGAAATTATTTTTAAAACACATAACCTATTTTTTCAGAGTATAAGACACACGATTTTCCTCCCTAAAAGGGGCTGATAATTTAGGTGTGTCTTATACTCTGAATGTAGCTTTCCCCCCCCAGCCCTAACTAGCTGCTAACGATATTCCCAGCTCTTTACCTTGCAAGTTCTTTCAGTTTTAGTCTCTGCGAAGAATATTTTCTAAGCCCCAAGTCTTTGCAGGTTTTTTTATTGCTCTAACTCGGTGTTTTTCAACCAGTGTGCCGTGGCACACTAGTGTGCCGCGAGACATGGTCAGGTGTGCCGCGAAGAAGGAAGGTCAGGTTTTGCTGAGAGAGAGAGTGAGAGTGAGAGAGAGAAAGCAAGAGAGAGAGAAAGAGAAAGAAAGCAAGAGAGAGAGAAAGAGTGTGTGAGAGAGAGAAAGCAAGAGAGAGAAAGAAAAGAGAGAGAAAGCAAGAGTGAGAGAGAAAGAAAGCAAGAGTGAGAGAGGGAGAAAAGGAGAAGAAGGGAGAGAGAGAGAAATGAACAAAAATGGGAGGAAAAAAGAGAAATGAGAAAATGATTGAGACAGAGAATGAGAGGAAAGAGAGAGAAACAAAAGAGAGAGAGAAGTGACTCTTGATTTAAAGCATATGATAAAAAGCCAAAGAATAAGAGAGAGAAAAAACCCAGCCCTCACCTGTTTTTGGAAATGGTTCAAGAGTGTGTACACACACACACACACACACACACACACACAAAGGTGGGGAGGAGACAGGGATGGAAAAAGAGAGGAGAATGTCTTGGGGTGTCATTTTGTGTCATTTGGGTTGGTGGTGTGCCCCAGGATTTTGTAAATGTAAAAAATGTGCCGTGGCTCAAAAAAGGTTGGGAAACACTGCTCTAATTTGCTCCGAATAAGTTTCTTTCCAGCTCTAACCAGGTGCTAACAATGTTCCCAGCTCTTACTGGCTTGCAAGCTCTTTTATTGTTACTCTCTCAAAATAAGTTTTTTTTTAAAAGCCCTAATCAGGGGATAAAATAATATGCTGAAGCTGACCAGACTAAAGACGCTAGCCAGATGAATATCGGATAAGCAGACTCTTTTCTTATACTCCTGTGCGTCTTATACTCCACAAATACAGTAAATAAAAGGTATTTTGTTGACATCTGCACTTGAAGAGGGTAGTAGAATTGGTAGAATTTTTGAACAAGTGTATTTCAGTGGTTTCCACTTAAGTCAAGGATCTTTTATTTGAATTAGGTTTCTATATTCTACTCCTAATAGTCCTAATAGTCCTACTATGAAATATTTTGATTTCTAGGGCTTTGCTACACACGTATATATATTTTTCACATAATAACATCAATTATTGTGTTCTACAAGAAATAAACTTTTAAAAGATTCCTAATGAAGTGAAATGTATGCATGTGGTTTGCTGTCCTATTAAAACAGAAAGTATATGAAATGTGGTTTTGATACATTGGTCCTATGGTAAAATGAGGAAGCCCTTGTAATGATAGCACTGTGCATAAGGTACTCACTTCCCTGCAAATCAATTTGATTTATAAAGTAAAGCATGCTACAGATATTCCTCAACTTATGACTAGTCATTAAATGACCATTATAAGTTATGCTGATCAGCCATGGAGGCACAGTGGTTAGAATGAAGTATTGCTAGCTAATTCTGCTGATTACCATGGGTTTGATCCTGACCATCTCAAGGTTGACTCCACCTTCCATCCTTCCAAGGTTGGTAAAATGAGGACCCAGATTGTTGGGGGCAATATGCTGACTCTGTAAATCACTTAAGAGATGGCTGTAAAGCACTGTGAAATGGTATATAAGTTTAAGTGCCATTGCTATGATGGACTTCCCCAGCATTTATGATCCAGTTTTGCAGTTCCAATGTCCCTCCACCCCCCATAGTTATATAATCATATTTTGGTGTTGGGCAACTGGCCTGCATTTGCAGTATCCCACAGTTACATCATTGATCACATGGCGATTTATGTTTTCTAGTTTCTAGTAAAAAAACCCACCCATTGGATACAATGGGTTAGCTTAACAACTGTGCATTCACTTAATGGTACCTTCAAAAAAAGTCATAAAGTCAGTGTTGTGGTTAGCTCTGGCCCAGTTCCTGTCCCAAGGAATGTGGAGGTGGATGTGGATGTGGGGGAGACATCTGTTTTGCTCCCAGTAGAATCTGACGACGAAGTCTCCACTGACCAAGTGGACAGGGAAGAGGAGAGTTTGGCAGACAGCCCAGGAGGAGATCAGTCATCTGTGTCATCCCTGGATTATGAACAAGAATTAATGACACATCCACGCATGCGTAGAGTGATGTATAGGAGACAACAACTGAAGGATTATTACAAGAGAAAATCAGGCCACCTGTGGTTGGGTGGGGCTGCTGTAATTAGTGCTACAGATAAAAGTGCAGCCTGGTGTTTTAGCCTCATGGTAGTTTATCTGATTCATTCTTTCATCAAGATCGTGTTTTTTGCTGTTCAGGATTGTTTGTGTGGACTCTCTGGACTTTAGAATTGGACTCAATTTCCCAGTTATTGGGTGAGCAATTGGATTGCATTTACCCTGTGCCTTATGTGTACCAGAAAATCCCTTTGACATTTAAAAAGGGATCTGTTTCTGTTTTTCTGTTTATAAAAACTTTTGGGTTTTCCTTTTATCATGTGGTGTGTGTCTTCCTGGACTAATTACCCTGTAATTACGGGCAGTTGAGAACAGTCGGGTACAGTCCCATGGTGCCCCACTTAAAAAGCGGCATGATTTGCGACTCTAATTCTGTGCTCAACTACAATCAAGGACCAATCAAGAACCAGCTGTATAGAGTTTTTAATCCAAAAAATATCATGCATGACTCACATACATTCAGCACACATACATTCTTTTTGCGCTGGAGAACAGAATAAAAAACATGAGTCGCGGTGGCGCAATGATTAGAATGCAGTACTGCAAACTACTACTTCTGCTGATCACCAACTGCCAGCAATTTGGCAGATCGAATCTCACCAGACTCAAGGTTGACTCAGCCTTCCATCCTTCTGAGGTCGGAAAGATGAGGACCCAGATTGTTGGTGGCAATATACTGAGTCGTAAACTGCTTAGAGAGGGCTGTAAAGCATTATGATGCGGTATATAAGTCTAAGTGCTATTGCTATTACTAAAAACGTGCCAAATCATTCACATAACAATTAGTACAATCTGGAAGTAAGAGAAATATGTTTACAGATATCCCAGATTATATTGGTTTGTGTTTGAGTCATATCTGTAATTTGTATTTGTTTGCCAAGCTCTAAGGAATTCTAATTATTTTCACTCACACGATAACACTAATGAATATAGAAAATTGTTTTCTGGAATGAAATATTTCAAGTTTAAAAAAAGAAATTAGGAAAAAGGTCATCTTTAACCAGTAAACTACAGTTTGAAAAGGAGAAGAATCTCATTAATATCCAAAAGACTGGCTGAGATAGTCTCAAGTGTATTATTAATTTCAGAATTGTAGGAACCGATTCCCATTTTGTCCACTTTCATGACGAGCAAGTCGACCAGAGTAATGCTTTTCTAGAAGAAATCTTCAAAAACAATTTGGCTAATTTCCATCCTTTTCCAGACCTAGGTCATCTTCTTCAGAAAGATTAATATAAAAGAAAGCATAACATGCCAATAGGAATACCAATATAGCCACAAGGATAAGGCTGACTTCCTGTATTAAAAAGAAAAAAAAAGAATTAAGCATCACTTTAAGTTAAGTAAGAGCTGATGTGATATTTACATTTATAAATATAAAGGTTATAATCAGTCTACGGAGAGGGGCGGCATACAAATCAATCAATCAATCAATCGTTTGCCCAGGTTCACCTGGTGCACCAGTTGCGGCCCTATCTGGACCGGGACTCACTGCTCACAGTCACTCATGCCCTCATCACCTTGAGGCTTGACTACTGTAACGCTCTCTACATGGGGCTACCTTTGAAAAGTGTTCGGAAACTTCAGATCGTGCAGAATGCAGCTGCGAGAGCAATCATGGGCTTCCCAAGGCATGCCCATGTTACTCCAACACTCCGCAGTCTGCATTGGTTGCCGATCAGTTTCCGGTCACAATTCAAAGTTATGGTTATGACCTATAAAGCCCTTCATGGCACCGGACCAGAATATCTCCGGGACCGCCTCCTGCCGCACGAATCCCAGCGACCGGTTAGGTCCCACAGAGTGGATCTTCTCCGGGTCCCGTCGACTAAACAATGTCATTTGGCGGGACCCAGGGGAAGAGCCTTCTCTGTGGAGGCCCCGACCCTCTGGAACCAGCTCCCCCCAGATATCAGAGTTGCCCCCACCCTCCTTGCCTTAGAAACATAGAAACATAGAAGACTGACGGCAGAAAAAGACCCCATGGTCCATCTAGTCTGCCCTTTTACTATTTCCTGTATTTTATCTTACAATGGATATATGTTTATCCCAGGCATGTTTAAATTCGGTTACTGTGGATTTACCTACCACATCTGCTGGAAGTTTGTTCCAAGGATCTACTACTCTTTCAGTAAAATAATATTTTCTCATGTTGCCTTTGATCTTTCCCCCAACTAACTTCAGATTGTGTCCCCTTGTTCTTGTGTTCATTTTCCTGTTAAAAACACTTCCCTCCTGTACCCTATTTAACCCTTTAACATATTTAAATGTTTCGATCATGTCCCCCCTTTTCCTTCTGTCTTCCAGACTATACAGATTGAGTTCATTAAGTCTTTCCTGATACGTTTTATACTTAAGACCTTCCACCATTCTTGTAGCCCGTCTTTGGACTCGTTCAATTTTGTCAATATCTTTTTGTAGGTGAGGTCTCCAGAACTGAACACAGTACTCCAAATGTGGTCTCACCAGCGCTCTATATAAGGGGATCACAATCTCCCTCTTCCTGCTTGTTATACCTCTAGCTATGCAGCCAAGCATCCTACTTGCCTTTCCTACCGCCCGACCACACTGCTCACCCATTTTGAGACTGTCAGAAATCACTACCCCTAAATCCTTCTCTTCTGAAGTTTTTGCTATCACAGAACTGCCAATGCAATACTCAGATTTAGGGTTCCTTTTCCCCAAGTGCATTATTTTACATTTGGAAACATTAAACTGCAGTTTCCATTGCTTTGACCATTTATCTAGTAACGCTAAATCATTTACCATATTACAGACCCCTCCAGGAATATCAACCCTATTGCACACTTTAGAGTCATCGGCAAATAGGCAAACCTTCCCTACCAAACCTTCTCCTATGTCACTCACAAACATATTAAAAAGAATAGGACCCAGAACAGACCCTTGTGGCACACCGCTTGTAACCTGTCTCTGCTCAGAATACTCGCCATTAACAATAACTCTCTGATGGACCATGCCTTTCGCAAGCTCCTTAAAACCCACCTCTGTTGTCAGGCATGGGGGAATTGAAATTTTTTTCTCCCTTCCCTCTAGGCTTATAGAATTTATACATGGCATGTTTGTTGGTATGATTGGTCTCTTAAATTGGGGTTTTTTTAGATTACTTTTTAATATTAGATTTGTTACATTGTTTTTTATTGTTGTTAGCCGCCCCGAGTCTTCGGAGAGGGGCGGCATACAAATCTAAATAAACTAAACTAAACTAAACTAAACTAAACAATCAATCAATCAATCAATCAATCAATCAATCAAATAAATAAATAATAGCCACTGAGATCCTCCAAATACAGTAGTTTTAACACAGACCACAATCCTACAATTTAAAATATATGTAAGCATTGTATTGGAAGGTCTTGTTTTTAATCTTGTACCCAAGAAAATCATAACACATGGCAATATCTATCTGGATAAAAGATTATGAGCAAAGGGATATAGTTTGCACTTCTGTTTTTTTTAACAACAATCCTGAAAGAAGGCAATGGCAAACCATTTCTGTATTGCTATTACATAAACATATAGCTACATAATTAGAAGATTTGAGGGAGTTTTTGAACTTCAGAGCCTATATCTTAACACAATATTATTTTGAAACAGCTACTTTTTGTCAATATTTTCTAGACCAAAGCTATGAAATTGGTTAGCAAGCTGGGAGATTGGTTAGTAACTCTTGAAAATACAGTCAGTGGTGAGGGATTTGAGGGAAATAGCCCAAAGCTATTTCAGATTATGTCTTCCAACCTTTTCTAGACTATGAAATGACATATCATAAACACATCTGAAATATTACGTGGAGATCTGGAGAAGCATAAGTCAGATGGGGAATTTAGTTCTTTCTGCCACAATCTTAATGAAACTCATTTCTCACCTCCCACTAGACACACAATTTGTCAGAGGATGCTGTTTCAAACTGGAATAAAAGCTCTTATTATTGCCAGTCTTTATGGTAACAAGAGGCATTTTTGACTGGAATCAGGATGACCCTGGTTGTGGTTTCAGTCTTGCTGATTCTCTACAGAGTAATAATGCTGTTATTTTAGCACCCAGCACCATTTTCTATTGGAAGGCACCATCATGATTTTACATATGTGTGTACGTGTAAGAGGCTATGTGGTGTACTGGTTACAATATTAGTCTGTAGTGAGTAGAAACATAGGAACATAGAAGACTGGCGGCAGAAAAAGACCTCATGGTCCATCTAGTCTGCCCTTATACTATTTCCTATATTTTATCTTACAATGGATATATGTTTATCCCAGGCATGTTTAAATTCAGTTACTGTGGATTTACCAACCACGTCTGCTGGAAGTTTGTTCCAAGCATCTACTACTCTTTCAGTAAAATAATATTTTCTCATGTTGCTTTTGATCTTTCCCCCAGCTAACTTCAGATTGTGTCCCCTTGTTCTTGTGTTCACTTTCCTATTAAAAACACTTCCCTCCTGAAACTTATTTAACCCTTTAACATATTTAAATGTTTTGATCATGTCCCCCTTTTCCTTCTGTCCTCCAGACTATACAGATTGAGTTCATTAAGTCTTTCCTGAGTAGACCCAAGTTCTATTCCACATTTATACATGGAAATCAACTTGATTTTCAGCTGGATGGATAGGTTTCAGCTGGATAAGAACACAAATTCAGACAAGATATGAAAAAGATAGTAAAACAGAGAACGTTTTGTTGGAGAAGACTAA
Source organism: Erythrolamprus reginae (assembly GCF_031021105.1). Taxonomy (NCBI): domain Eukaryota; kingdom Metazoa; phylum Chordata; class Lepidosauria; order Squamata; family Dipsadidae; genus Erythrolamprus; species Erythrolamprus reginae. The sequence continues at coordinate 225,660,840 of NC_091952.1, forward strand.
GTTGGATGAAATATTAATAGGTGTTGAGATAGAATTTGAACAAATGAAGGATATGATGGTTAAATGGCCACAAAAGTTTGGATATATAATAAAACTAGACAAATGGAATCAATTTTGGGATAGGAACTACAAATTGACTATGGCAACAACCTATAAAGAAAATTTATATAAGATGCTTTATAGATGGCATATGTCACCCGAAAGAATTGTTAAAATGTTTAAGGACAAGACTATGAAATGTTGGAAATGCCAGCAAATACCAGGATCTTTCTACCATATGTGGTGGACATGTGCAGAAGCAAAAATATTTTGGATTAGAATACAGACATTGATAGCAAAAATGGTGAAGTTAAAACTAGAATTAAAACCAGAGATATTCTTGTTAGGCATTTTACTGAAGAACCTTGTAAAGAAGGTATGTATCTTCTTTACAGGACCTGTAAAGAAGATACATACTTAATCATACATGTAATTACAGCAGCAAGAATTGCATTTGTGCAAAATGGAAAGGATCTAAGCTCCCATATGAAGAAGACATACTTAAAAAAATCTTTGACTGCGCTCAAATGAATAGAATGACAGTGAAGCTTAAAGATAAACAAGAGTGTGAATATTATACTGTTTGGATGAAGTTTTATCATTGTATAGAAAATGAATATAGTTAGATATTGAAACAGAGGGACTATAAAAGTAAAAGTTTAGGAGTGATTAAAAAAATGGAATAACCCAGATGACAAAACTAGAGTAAGGAGGTAGCATTAATTTTAAAGTATATACAGTGGTACCTCAAGATACGAACCTAATTGGTTCCAGGGGGAGGTTCGTAAGACGAAAGGTTCGTAAGACGAAACATTGTTTCCCATAGGAAACAATGTAAAGTCAATTAATCCGTGCAACAAGAAAAAAAACCCGCAAAAAACCGCTGCCGCCTGGCTGTCACCTTTTAAAATAGCGGGGGGGGGGGGGGGGGGGCTTTCCCAGCAGCCTCCGGAACCAGGAAGTTTGGCAAAATTTCAGGGCTCGGGAGGCTGCTGGGAAGCCCCGCAGCCTGGCTGTCACAACAACCGGGAGGCTTCTGCCTTTGGGTTTTCTGCTCGGGGGGAGCAGGAGGACCTTCCTAACTCCCTCCTCCCCGAGCCGAAAACACAAAGGCGGTCTGATGCCGCCAGCTTGAGCCAGGAGGCATTCAGGGCGTGGAGGGTTTCTTAGCTTTCCTCTTCCTCATTCTCCGTGAAAGCTGGAGGACAAATAGAGAAGAAACGGTGAAGAGAAGAGCCTCCTTGAAAGGTTGAGGACACATGGAGATCAAACTGGGAAGAGGAGAGGTGAAAAACCCTCCGTGAAAGGTTGGGGACACATGGAGATCAAACTGGGAAGAGGAGAGGTGAAAAACCCTCCGTGAAAGGTTGAGGACACATGGAGAGCAAACTGGGAAGAGGAGAGGTGAAAAACCCTCCGTGAAAGGTTGGGGACACATGGAGAGCAAACTGGGAAGAGGAGAGGTGAAAAACCCTCCGTGAAAGGCTGGGGACACATGGAGATCAAACTGGGAAGAGGAGAGGTGAAAAACCCTCCCTGAAAGGTTGAGGACACATGGAGAGCAAACTGGGAAGAGGAGAGGTGAAAAACCCTCCGTGAAAGGTTGAGGACACATGGAGATCAAACTGGGAAGAGGAGAGGTGAAAAACCCTCCGTGAAAGGTTGAGGACACATGGAGAGCAAACTGGGAAGAGGAGAGGTGAAAAACCCTCCGTGAAAGGTTGAGGACACATGGAGATCAAACTGGGAAGAGGAGAGGTGAAAAACCCTCCGTGAAAGGTTGAGGACACATGGAGAGCAAACTGGGAAGAGGAGAGGTGAAAAACCCTCCGTGAAAGGTTGAGGACACATGGAGAGCAAACTGGGAAGAGGAGAGGTGAAAAACCCTCCGTGAAAGGTTGAGGACACATGGAGATCAAACTGGGAAGAGGAGAGGTGAAAAACCCTCCGTGAAAGGTTGAGGACACATGGAGATCAAACTGGGAAGAGGAGAGGTGAAAAACCCTCCCTGAAAGGTTGAGGACACATGGAGATCAAACTGGGAAGAGGAGAGGTGAAAAACCCTCCCTGAAAGGTTGGGGACACATGGAGATCAAACTGGGAAGAGGAGAGGTGAAAAACCCTCCGTGAAAGGTTGAGGACACATGGAGATCAAACTGGGAAGAGGAGAGGTGAAAAACCCTCCGTGAAAGGTTGAGGACACATGGAGATCAAACTGGGAAGAGGAGAGGTGAAAAACCCTCCGTGAAAGGTTGAGGACACATGGAGAGCAAACTGGGAAGAGGAGAGGTGAAAAACCCTCCGTGAAAAGTTGAGGACACATGGAGATCAAACTGGGAAGAGGAGAGGTGAAAAACCCTCCGTGAAAGGTTGAGGACACATGGAGAGCAAACTGGGAAGAGGATAGGTGAAAAACCCTCCGTGAAAGGTTGAGGACACATGGAGAGCAAACTGGGAAGAGGAGAGGTGAAAAACCCTCCGTGAAAGGTTGAGGACACATGGAGAGCAAACTGGGAAGAGGAGAGGTGAAAAACCCTCCGTGAAAGGTTGAGGACACATGGAGAGCAAACTGGGAAGAGGAGAGGTGAAAAACCCTCCGTGAAAGGTTGAGGACACATGGAGAGCAAACTGGGAAGAGGAGAGGTGAAAAACCCTCCGTGAAAGGTTGAGGACACATGGAGAGCAAACTGGGAAGAGGAGAGGTGAAAAACCCTCCGTGAAAGGTTGAGGACACATGGAGAGCAAACTGGGAAGAGGAGAGGTGAAAAACCCTCCGTGAAAGGTTGAGGACACATGGAGATCAAACTGGGAAGAGGAGAGGTGAAAAACCCTCCGTGAAAGGTTGAGGACACATGGAGATCAAACTGGGAAGAGGAGAGGTGAAAAACCCTCCCTGAAAGGTTGGGGACACATGGATATCAAACTGGGAAGAGGAGAGGTGAAAAACCCTCCCTGAAAGGTTGGGGACACATGGAGATCAAACTGGGAAGAGGAGAGGTGAAAAACCCTCCGTGAAAGGTTGAGGACACATGGAGATCAAACTGGGAAGAGGAGAGGTGAAAAACCCTCCGTGAAAGGTTGAGGACACATGGAGATCAAACTGGGAAGAGGAGAGGTGAAAAACCCTCCGTGAAAGGTTGAGGACACATGGAGAGCAAACTGGGAAGAGGAGAGGTGAAAAACCCTCCGTGAAAAGTTGAGGACACATGGAGATCAAACTGGGAAGAGGAGAGGTGAAAAACCCTCCGTGAAAGGTTGAGGACACATGGAGAGCAAACTGGGAAGAGGATAGGTGAAAAACCCTCCGTGAAAGGTTGAGGACACATGGAGATCAAACTGGGAAGAGGAGAGGTGAAAAACCCTCCGTGAAAGGTTGAGGACACATGGAGAGCAAACTGGGAAGAGGAGAGGTGAAAAACCCTCCGTGAAAGGTTGAGGACACATGGAGAGCAAACTGGGAAGAGGAGAGGTGAAAAACCCTCCGTGAAAGGTTGAGGACACATGGAGAGCAAACTGGGAAGAGGAGAGGTGAAAAACCCTCCGTGAAAGGTTGAGGACACATGGAGAGCAAACTGGGAAGAGGAGAGGTGAAAAACCCTCCGTGAAAGGTTGAGGACACATGGAGATCAAACTGGGAAGAGGAGAGGTGAAAAACCCTCCGTGAAAGGTTGAGGACACATGGAGATCAAACTGGGAAGAGGAGAGGTGAAAAACCCTCCGTGAAAGGTTGAGGACACATGGAGAGCAAACTGGGAAGAGGAGAGGTGAAAAACCCTCCGTGAAAGGTTGAGGACACATGGAGATCAAACTGGGAAGAGGAGAGGTGAAAAACCCTCCGTGAAAGGTTGAGGACACATGGAGAGCAAACTGGGAAGAGGAGAGGTGAAAAACCCTCCGTGAAAGGTTGAGGACACATGGAGAGCAAACTGGGAAGAGGAGAGGTGAAAAACCCTCCGTGAAAGGTTGAGGACACATGGAGATCAAACTGGGAAGAGGAGAGGTGAAAAACCCTCCCTGAAAGGTTGAGGACACATGGAGATCAAACTGGGAAGAGGAGAGGTGAAAAACCCTCCCTGAAAGGTTGAGGACACATGGAGATCAAACTGGGAAGAGGATAGGTGAAAAACCCTCCGTGAAAGGTTGAGGACACATGGAGAGCAAACTGGGAAGAGGATAGGTGAAAAACCCTCCGTGAAAGGTTGAGGACACATGGAGAGCAAACTGGGAAGAGGATAGGTGAAAAACCCTCCGTGAAAGGTTGAGGACACATGGAGAGCAAACTGGGAAGAGGAGAGGTGAAAAACCCTCCGTGAAAGGTTGAGGACACATGGAGATCAAACTGGGAAGAGGAGAGGTGAAAAACCCTCCTTGAAAGGTTGAGGACACATGGAGAGCAAACTGGGAAGAGGAGAGGTGAAAAACCCTCCGTGAAAGGTTGAGGACACATGGAGAGCAAACTGGGAAGAGGAGAGGTGAAAAACCCTCAGTGAAAGGTTGAGGACACATGGAGAGCAAACTGGGAAGAGGAGAGGTGAAAAACCCTCCGTGAAAGGTTGATCTCCCAGTTTGATCTCCATGTGTCCTCAACCTTTCACGGAGGGTTTTTCACCTCTCCTCTTCCCAGTTTGATCTCCATGTGTCCTCAACCTTTCACGGAGGGTTTTTCACCTCTCCTCTTCCCAGTTTGATCTCCATGTGTCCTCATCCTTTCAAGGAGGTTCTTCTCTTCACCGTTTCTTCTCTATTTGTCCTCCAGCTTTCACGGAGAATGGGGAAGAGGAAAGCTAAGAAACCCTCCACGCCCTGAATGTCCCCTGGCTCAAGCGGGCGGCATCAGACCGCCTTTGTGTTTTCGGCTGGGGAGGAGGGAGTTAGGAAGGTCCTCCTGCTCCCCCCGAGCCGAAAACCCAAAGGCGGAAGCCTCCCGGTTGTTGTGACAGCCGGGCTGTGGGGCTTCCCAGCAGCCTCCCGAACCCCGAAATTTTGCCAAACTTCCCGGTTCCGGAGAGCAAACTGCGTTCTGCGTTCGGAGACTGCTGGGGAGCCGCGCGGCTGTTTTAAAAGGTCACAGCCGGGCTGGGGGGCTTCCCAGAAACCTCCCGAACCCCGAACCCGGAAGTTTGGCTAAAGTTCAGGGTTCGGGAGGTTGCTGGGAAGCCCTCCAGCCCGGCTGTGACCTTTTAAAACAGCCGGGTGGCTTCCCAGCCGTCTCCTGAAGCTGAACGCCAAACCCGGAAGTTCGGGTTTGGCGTTCGTAACATGAAAAAACTTCGTAAGAAGAGGCAAATTTTTTCTGAACCCCGGGTTCGTATCTCGAGTTGTTCGTAAGACGAGGGGTTCGTATCTTGAGGTACCACTGTACCTAGAATTAAAGGTTAATGGTAATAAACACGTTAAATAATATTTTTAAAAAGGGGAGAGACACCACAAGAATACAATCATTTAGTAATATATGATCAGTCTGTTCAATATAAGAGTTATTAGAAATAGAAATCACTCAAGGGAAGGTTTAGAGGGTGAATGAGAAAGTAATCGGAGAGAGGAAGAGGTTGGATGGCGAGAGGAAGGAAATTATGTTGGCATAATTACATGTTTTCTGTCAGGGTGGGTTCCACTTACCTTTGCCACGGGTTCATATCGTGATATTTTGTGCACACTCACTCGTCTCTCGCGTGCATGCTTCCCCTCATACAATTTCACTTCTGCGCATGCTCAGAAGGTGGATTCAGCCCAAAACACAGCTGAGGAGCTGATCAGCTGTGCTTCAGGAGAAGAAATAAAAACCAGTATAACTCGGGGGGGGGGGGCTTTTTTCAAAGCACAGAACGAGGAGAAGACATCCAAACACAGGAAAATTGCCCAAAAATTCAGGAAAAAAGATGGCGCAAACAGAACCGGATCTGTGATGCCAAAACCGGATCTGTGATGCCAAAATTACATCACCAGTGGGTTGCTAATGGTTCAGATCTGGTCCGAACCAGGAGGAACCCACCCATGTTTTCTCTTCTCAGACGTTAGCAGTAAATCTTAATCCTAAGTGTGTTCCTGATCCTTTGCTACAACCTTTATCAAGCTAATGCCCTTCAGTTGTGAAGGGAAACACAAAGATTCCTGGCATCAGTGGATACGTTAACCATTCTTAGATGTTTAAGAAAATCCATTGGCTTGTCTTCCATGTCACATTACGACATGGCTCAACCAGGACATGATCGAAACATTTAAATATGTTAAAGGGTTAAATAAGGTTCAGGAGGGAAGTGTTTTTAGTAGGAAAGTTAACACAAGAACAAGGGGACACAATATGAAGTTAGTTGGGGGAAAGATTAAAAGTAACATGAGAAAATATTATTTTACTGAAAGAGTAGTGGATCCTTGGAACAAACTTCCAGCAGACGTGGTTGGTAAATCCACAGTAACTGAATGTAAACATGCCTGGGATAAACATATACCCATTGTAAGATAAAATACAGGAAATAGTATAAGGGCAGACTAGATGGACCATGAGGTCTTTTTCTGCCGACAGTCTTCTATGTTTCTATGTTTCTATGTTTCAACTCTGCCTTTCAATATAAGTTAAAACTACCTGGGTTTGCTCAACAGATGCCAAAAATAAACAAACTACACTTTGGATTAGTGCAATATGTGCACAAGGTCATTATGTTAAAGCGGACAGGGCATGAAACTATTAATTTCTAAACTTGGAGAAATTATCAATGATGGCCACGGTTTGGATGGATGCAGGTGTGAATTTTGTTGAATAGTTAAAAACAATACCCATGAAAATAGCATTTTAATACTGAAAATATCAACACATGAATAGCTTGTAATATGTATCAAAAAGCATATAAATACAGCAATCAAACAGTAATCCTTCATCAGGAAGAGTAAAAAAAAGTGGGTATTTATTGCTCACAAGTTGCTACATTGACATTATCAACACAGATAAAAATCACTCTTTGGGGAAATTAACAAAGTAATAAATGGCAATGACTAAATGAAACTTTTTTATTTTCAAGCCTACATGAAAATGGCAGGCAATCAAAATATACCAGAGTAAACTAATTAACATGCTAGAGAGGAAATCAGAAGTATCACACTGTGGTTGATTTAGAAAAGTTTAAGGCCATACTCTCAGGGGTGAAAAATCAAACTTTTGCAAACTTTTGCAAACCTACTTCAAGTGTAAAGCGAAATCAGGTGATCCAGGCAGTTCAAATCGGTATAAAGATTTATTTTAAGCTTAAGCTCTCTACAAGGATGTGATCTGAACTACTAAAGGACAAGCAATTTGGTGGGAGATAAAGAATTCACCGTGGGGCCGGATTTAAATCTCTTGTGAACACGAAGGGATTCACGATTGATTATGTGTTTGACCCCTCCTTTGGAGTCAGCCTGGTCATCTCTTATACCAGGGGTCCCCAAACTTGGCAATTTTAAGACTTTTGAATTTCACCTCCCAGAATTTTCTAGCCAGCTATGCTGGCTAGGGAATTCTGGGAGTTGAAGTCCACGAGTTTTAAAGTTGCCAAGTTTGAAGACCTCTGTCCTACACCCTACATTCCTAATGAAAATTCAATCACCGCATTAAACAAAGTAAACGTTGAAAGGATATTTCACTGAGTATTCTTTGAAATGCAATGAAATTAGAGTTCCACTTTGACCAATAACAGATCATCCAATATAATAATACCCATCATTTCCTTTCTTCATGAAGTAGTTATCATCCTTTATTTGTCTGTTTCTATACTACCCCAGGTTGTTCTTTCCAATGTAATGAAATCAAAGTGTAAATGCTTTATAGGAAATGCATATCATTTTTATATTGAGCACCACATAGCAAACAACACCCTATGCAATACTTGCTATTGTTGAGTTTGAATGGAAAGCTCTCCTAAACTAACAAACTGATTTTAGGATTTTAATACCATCTTTTCAGGTAGTCCTTGATTTACAACAGTTTGTTTATTGACCATTCAAAATTACAATGCACTAAAAAAAATGACACAATCATTTTTCACACTTATGACTGTTGCAGCATCTCTATGGTCATGCGATTTACATTAGTATGCATGACAACTGACTGACATTTATGATGGTTGCAGTATCTTGGGTCATGTGAACACCTTTTGAATTTTATACACAGAGTAGTAGGCTATGTGCATTAATACCATGCTAAAGTTTATATGTCACATCACATTAAGAATGGAATGGAATGGAGTGGAGTGGAGTGGAATTTATTTATTTGTTTGTTTGTTAGATTTGTATGCCGCCCCTCTCCGAAGACTCGGGGCGGCTAACAATAATAAGAAAGACAATGTAAACAAATCTAATATTAAAATAATCTAAAAAAAACCAATTTAAAGAACCAATCATACATACAAGCATACCATGTATAAATTCTATAAGCCTAGGGGAAAGGGAAATTTCAATTCCCCCATGCCTGATGACAGAGGTGGGTTTTAAGGAGCTTACGAAAGGCAAGGAGGGTGGGGGCAACTCTGATATCTGGGAAGAGCTGGTTCCAGAGGGTCGGGGCCGCCACAGAGAAGGTTCTTCTCCTGGGTCCCGCCAAACGACATTGTTTAGTCGATGGGACCCGGAGAAGACCCACTCTGTGGGACCTAACTGGTCGCTGGGATTCGTGCGGCAAAAGGCGGTCCCGGAGATATTCTGGTCTGATGCCATGAAGGGCTTTATAGGTCATAACCAACACTTTGAATTGTGACCGGAAACTGATTGACAACCAGTGCAGACTGCAGAGTGTTGGTGACACATGGGCATACCTAGGGAAGCCCATGATTGCTCTCGCAGCTGCATTCTGCACGATCTGAAGTTTCCAAACACTTTTCAAAGGTAGCCCCATGTAGAGAGCATTACAGTAGTCGAACCTCGAGGTGATGAGGGCATGAGTGACTGTGAGCAGTGAGAATAGAATAGAATAGAATTATTTATTGGCCAAGTTGACAAGTTGAAAAATCCTGCCAGGCTTAAACACTAGGCCTTAGCTAACGATGCAGCTCAGTGGTGGAAAAAGGTTAAGATCCAGCACTAGGCAGGAAAAATCAAATGCATAAGCATAGACTAGGTGGCACCTAGCTCATCCGTAATAATTGTGAGAGGGATCTAGTCACCATCACTTCTGGGCCAGAAGTGTGCTACAGCTGCCAAAAAAAACCCAATGCAGTCCTGGGCTGCATCAAATGAGGAATAGTACTGAGGTCATATTTGGAATACTGCATCCAGTTCTGGTCACCAAAATACAAGAAAGATGCTGAGATCCTAGAAAGTGTGCAGGGAAGAGCAAGATAATAAGGGATCTGCAGGATAAACCATACAAGGAATTGCTAAGGGATCTAGGTGTGTTTAGCCTAATGAAGAAAATAATTAGTGGTGACATGATAACATGATGCCACAGAGAGGAAGAGATTAAATTATTCTCCAAAGCTCCTAACCCAAAGACAAAAAGCAATGGTTCATTAAATAGAAGTTTATTAAAGAGAAATCCATCTTGGAATAAGGAGAAACTTCCTGACAGTGAAAAGACTTAACAAATTGGAATTATTTGTCTCTGGGAGTTGTGGGTGCACCATTGCTGAAGGTTTTCAAGAAAATATTAGACAACTGTTTGTCTGGGTTGACTTAAGGTGTCTGGCAAGGGTTGGACTAGAAGACCTTCAAGGTTCCTTCCAGCCCTGTGATTCTATGACATAATGACCAGAAAGACTTTAATCCCATTCACACAATTTATCTGTAAATCCTACTGAAGTCAATGGGACTTCATTAAATAAATCAATAAGATGTACAGCATTCTATGGTATGCTTGGGACAATATTTATTTTCATCTACTATAGCTCATAAGTTATTTTAAAACAAGGATGTTTGTCTATTGATTTAATTTAATTTAATTTAATTTAATTTAATTTAATTTAATTTAATTTAATTTAATTTAATTTAATTTAATTTAATTTAATTTAATTTAATTTAATTTAATTTAATTTAATTTAATTTAATTTAATTTAATTTAATTTAATATTTTATTTCATTTTATTTTATTTTATTTATTTTATTTATTCTATTTTTATGCCGCCCATCTCCTTAGATTCAGGGAGGCTTGCAACATGTTAGCAATAGCACTTTTTAACAGAACCAGCATATTGCCCCCGCAATCCGGATCCTCATTTTACCCACCTCGGAAGGATGGAAGGCTGAGTCAACCTTGAGCCGGTGATGAGATTTGAACCACTGACCTACATGTCTACATTCAGCTTCAGTGGCCTGCAGTACAGCATTCTACCTGCTGCGCCACCATGCGCCAACAATTATGTGCATGCTGACCCCAAATATATGTTTCAGAAAATTCAAAGTGATTGACTCTCAAACAAAACTACAGTTGTTATTGTTTTTTATTTTGGTAATTGTAGTCTGTTGGGTGGGTTATGTCAATGAATATATTAGATTCTGGCACTCAGATTAATAAGCGGTGCCATAAACTAATTCTCAAGTAAAACATCAATGTCATAAACAATCTCTAAAGGACAATATTCACCCAACCATTTTGTTTTCTGGAAATAAGAAACTCAATATTTATTGGATATTGATGTAAATATATAGCAGCCATACCTTTATGCCTGGCGCAGTTTTTTGGGCCTCTGCTTTCAGTCTTGCTGCTTTTAACATTGGTTTGGTTTTCTTATAATCTTGTTTTCCTGTTCAAAAGAAGAAGGGAAATGTATCACTGAATGCCCTCCAGAGTAAACGAAGGACAATAGTTTAATGACTGTGGAGTATCCCAAAAAAAAGACACAATTGCTATCTTTAATAGTCACAAAGACCCAGTATGGAATCACACTGAGACATTTGTTTAAATGGGAGTTACATGAGACTCTATTCCGAACAATCTATTATTTTGTGCTTGGGATGATCACACACAATTCTAAAACACTGCTGCCATAACATATCACATTGCCGTGCCAATTCCGGTATATGGAGAGGGAGAAAGAGAGGGAGAGGCACATAGAACAATTATTTAATGAAAAAATGCACATAATAATGGAAACATATATAATGGTTCCATGCAGCGAAGTTAATTCATTAAATTGCATTTTGAAGCCACCCAATTGCTTAATAACTCTGACTCACTTGCAATAAAAAAAGGAAACACAATATATATAGAAAAAAAATTACAGCAGACTGGAAGTTTGCTACACTACCAATTAAAAACAAACAAACAAACCTCAAGACCATGGAGAGACTATAATAATTCTTTTCCAAGACCCATGGGGAAAAAAATCTAATTGTCATTAGGATGAGGGTCATACAAATCTCGGGGGATCTTGACAGGGGTGGGGGTGGGCAATATGGGTGGGAAGCTATGGTAACTTTATGGTCTGTGAACCTCAATTCCCACACTCCTTGAACCATCCATCCATAGGGTAGCGAGCTTACTCTGTCATGAAAAACTATACTCTTTGGAAATAACTGTACTGTATATAAAAGATGATTATCCCTACTCCCATATTCAGTCCTTAAAATAAGATGCATTCCTTCTTAGTAATGATAGGTTTTGACAACTTTGAAATAATTTCAACTGCATTATAGCAGTTTGCTTTTCTGCCTTAGCAGAGTCAGATTAGCTGAAAGCTACACTTTATTTATAAAGTAGTTGTTTAGGCTAAAATCCTAAGCAAATATATTGACAATAAGTGCCATGCCGAGTATTGGTTAGATTTAAGTTTAACAATGGTAATATACTATTTGGGGCAAGAAGTGTGAGATCAGTAAATGGTATCAGAAAAATCTCTATTTCATAATACGCTTTGATGCTGTATTGAGGCCATTTGTCATTTTTAAAAAATGAATGGAAACCACAATGAATGGAAACTTAAAATGTCATTTCTACAAATCTACCCTATCAAATGCTAGTCTGTGGGGTTTTTCTTGATTGCTAGTTTCTTTCCCCTCAGCTTTTTTAAAAACCAGCTTGAACTTCTGGTATCTTCCTTTTAACAAGGGCTGTAATTTATTTTGGATATTCCGAAGCATTATTTTGGTAGTATATGAAATGAAGGACATTGTACGATAGATGATGATGATGATGATGATGATGATGATGATGATAACAACAACAGCAGCAGCAACAAAACAACAACAACAGTTGGAAGGGACTTCGGAGGTCTTCTAGTCCAACCCCCTGCACTACCTACAGAAATCCTACACTACTTCAGACAGATGGTTATCCAACATCTGCTTAAAAACTTTAAGTGTTGGGGCATTCACAATTTCTGGAGGCAAGGTGTTCCACTGATCAACCGTTCTGACTGTCAGGAAATTTCTCTTTTGTTCTAAATTAGTTCTCTCCTTTTTGGTTTCCACCCATTGCTTCTTGTTCTATCATCAGGTGCTTTGGAGAAAAGGTTCCACTGGAATAGGTTGTCTCCTTCTTCTTTGTGGCAATCCCTGAGATACTGGAAGACTGTTATCATATCTCCCCTGGTCCTTCTTTTCATTAAACTTAGCCATGCCCAGTTCCTGCAACCGTTTTTCATATGTTTTAGCCTCCAGTCCCCTAATCATCTTTGTTGCTCTTCTCTGCACTTTTTATAGAGTCTCAACATCCTTTTTGCATCGTGGCGACCAAAACTGAATGCAGTGTTCCAAGTGTGGCCTTTCCAAGGCCTTATAAAGTGGTATTAACACTTCACGTGATCTTGATTCTATCCCTCTGTTAATGCAGCCTAGAACTGTGTTGGCTTTTTTGGCAGCTGCTGTAGACTGCTGGCTCATATTTAAATGGTTGTCCATTAGGACTCCAAGATCCCTCTCACAGTTAATGCTGTTGAGGAATATACCACATATACTGTACATGTGCATTTTGTTTTTCTTGCCTAAGTGTAGAACCTTACTTTTTTCACCATTGAATTTCATTTTGTTAGATAGCGCCCATTGTTCAAGTTTGTTAAGATCCTTCTGTATTTTGCATCTACCTTCTGGAGTGTTGGCTATTCCTGCCAGTTTGGTATCATCTGTAAATTTGATAAGTTCCCCATCTGTCCCCTCGTCCAAGTCATTGATGAAGAGTACTGGGCCTGAAACAGAGCCTTGGGGTAATACAGTAATACCTCATCTTACGAACCTAATTGGTTCCGGAAGTAGGTTCGTAAGGCGAAAAGTTCGTAAGACGAAATATTGTTTCCCATAGGAAACAATGTAAAAGCGATTAATCCATGTAAAAAGAAAAAAAATCGCAAAATGGCGCTCCGCTGGGCACCGCCGCCCGGCTGTCACCTTTTAAAACAGCCGGGGGGCTTATCAGCGTTCTCCCGAACGCCGAACCCGGAAGTTCGGGTTCGGGTTCCGGAGGCCGCTGAGAAGCACCCGGCTGTTTCAGAAAGTTACAGCCGGGCGGCGCTGCTCAGAGGAGTGCTATTTTTGTGATCGGTGGCAGCGTTTTCGGCCGGTCTGGAGGCTAGAAAGGAGGTGGGGAATCCCAATAGGGAATTCCATGGGCGGAGCTTTGACGTCACAAAGACGTCCGAACAGGTTCGGGTTCCGGAGGCCGCTGAGAAGCACCCGGCTGTTTCAGAAAGTTACAGCCGGGCGGCGCTGCTCGGAGGAGTGCTATTTTTGTGATCGGCGGCAGCGTTTTCGGCCGGTCTGGAGGCTAGAAAGGAGGTGGGGAATCCCAATAGGGAATTCCATGGGCGGAGCTTTGACGTCACGAAGACGTCCGAACAGGTTCGGGTTCAGGAGAACGCTGAGAAGCCCCCTGGCTGTTTTAAAAGGTGACAGCCAGGCAGCGGCGCCCAGCGGAGCGCCATTTTGCAATCTGCGGTGGGTTCATAAGCCAAACAAAGTTCGTAAGAAGAGGCAAAAAATTTCCGAACCCCGGGTTCGTATCACGAGGAGTTCATATCATGAGGGGTTCGTATCACGAGGAGTTCGTATCACGAGGAGTTCATATCATGAGGGGTTCGTATCACGAGGAGTTCGTATCACGAGGGGTTCGCATCACGAGGTACCACTGTACACTGCATACATCCCTCCATGTAGATGTAGTTCCATTGAGCGCTACATGTTGAGTGTGGTTAATTAGCCAATTTTGAATCCATCCGCTAGTGTTGCTGTCCATTCAGTTTGAAGACTGTTATGTCTCCTTTCTTTAATATAGATGTATAGGTCAACCTGTTCTAATATGTTCGCCATTGGGTTATTCTCCAGATTTGTTGACATACTTTGATTAGAGTCTTTGAGTATTCATCCTTAATAATTTCCTCGATTTAATTCCACAGTTCCTTTGGATCTCCCTCAATGAACAAATATTTGGACCCACAAAATCTGGCAAGTCATTCCAAAGGCATAGCATCCAATTATCTATTCTCCTTATTATTTCCAACTGGCATTCCATTCTCTGGCCACAACAAGGACAGCTACCTTATTATTTATTTAGTGTATGATGACAGCATGACAGAAGAGGAGTAAACTATACACACATAATCCACAAAACGTCTATTTGGCTGCAGCATGACTTCATAACTGGATGTCCAATTCAGTTATCCTGTTATTGTTTCATGCAGATCTTCCAGAGAAACAGAGAAGACACATTGTGGGCAATGTTGCACAATAGTAGTAGTAGATGCTTGGAACAAACTTCCAGCAGACGTGGTTGGTAAATCCACAGTAACTGAATTTAAACATGCCTGGGATAAACATATATCCATCCTAAGATAAAATACAGGAAATAGTATAAGGGCAGACGAGATGGACCATGAGGGCTTTTTCTGCCGTCAATCTTCTATATTTCTATGTTTCTATATGTTTAATAGTTAGTATATCAGCACCACAATTGCAACATTGACAACTAGGGTAGCTTGTATGTTCTTTCAAAATCATATCGAACTTAACCATAAAAGTTGTCAACCTCTTATGCTCCAGTGATTGAAGAATAAACTTGAATATAATAACCATCTTATCAAAGTGTAGTCCATCAAATGTAATTGGTATTATTTCACCATTGACCCCATCTAAGTGCCATCCTAAGCAACATATTTTTTCCTCTTTCTGCCCCAAGTAATAAATAGTATTAATGAATGAAATTTTTCAATTGCAGTTTCTATACACTAATTACTAATGCAGTGGTACCTCTACTTAAGAACTTAATTCATTCCATGACCAGTTTCTTAAGTAGAAAGGTTTGTAAGTAGAAGCAATTTTTCCCACAGGAATCAATTTAAAAGCAAATAATGCGTGTAAACCCATTAGGAAAGAAATAAAAGCTTGGAATTTGGGTGGGAGGAGGAGGAGAAAGAAGAGGAGGACAGTCGCTGCCCAGAGCGGAGGGAACATTTTTTTTCTCTGGGCGAGGGCAGATGCTCCTTAAGCACCACTGAAAGGCTCTTCTGGCAGCCCAGAAAAGCCCAAGATGGCTGGGATTAAAGATGGAATGGCAGGAAACTGGCTGGGCCTTCGTGTCACTCTCAAATTTCCTGGGAAATTTTTCCAGGCTCGGGTTCTTAAGTAGAAAATGGTTCTTAAGAAGAGGCAAAAAAATCTTGAATACCCAGTTCTTATCTAGAAAAGTTCTTAAGTAGAGGCATTCTTAGGTAGAGGTACCACTGTATGCCAATGTGTAGCTGATTCATTTCATTTTTCGTTATCTGAGCTTTTCTGTGTTCATGCGTCTTACATTTCATATACCTACAGTAATTCTATCTCTGCAGCTTCTGATGTTCGTTTCCCGCAAAGCAATATCAGCAATGAGATGCTCCAAAAGCTTTTCTCTAACTCTGTTACAAATACCACAGGTTCCTCAGTTGCTCCTCAGTAGCATCCAATGATGATGGCCCATCATGCAGCAACATATTGTCAGCCCGCTAATCTTATCTATCCATGTGATTTTCCCTACTATCACTTACGATTATCCATTTTCAACATATTTCTTTACCTGCTTTTCAATATAGATGCGTATTTGCTTTATTTGACCAACTGGAATACTTTCACACAATGGATGCATTTGGAAAGTTCTTGGCCCTACTTCCAGAAATTCATTGCTCATCCCTCCCAGGAAGACTGTCCCCAAGACAATGAGGTAGCATAGCAAGATTTGAGGGGGAACTGCTAGAAACATAGAAGATTGACGGCAGAAAAAGACTCTCATGGTCCATCTAGTCTGCCCTTATACTATTTTCTGTATTTTATCTTAGGATGGATATATGTTTATCCCAGGCATGTTTAAATTCAGTTACTGTGGATTTATCTACCACGTCTGCTGGAAGTTTGTTCCAAGGATCTACTACTCTTTCAGTAAAATAATATTTTCTCATGTTGCTTTTGATCTTTCCCCCAAATAACTTCAGATTGTGTCCCCTTGTTCTTGTGTTCACTTTCCTATTAAAATCGCTTCCCTCCTGAACCTTATTTAACCCTTTAACATATTTAAATGTTTCAATCATGTCCCCACTTTTCCTTCTGTCCTCCAGACTATACAGATTGAGTTTATTAAGTCTTTCCTGATACGCTTTATGCTTAAGACCTTCCACCATTCTTGTAGCCTGTCTTTGGACCCGTTCAATTTTGTCTCTAGAACTGAACACAGTATTCCAAATGTGGTCTCACCAGCACTCTATATAGCGGGATCATAATCTCCCTCTTCCTGCTTGTTATACCTCTAGCTATGCAGCCAAGCATCCTACTTGATTTCCCTACCGCCTGACTGCACTGTTCACCCATTTTGAGACTGTCTCAATTTTGACTGTGCTTTTTAATGGACCTTAATTTTATTGTCAAGAAACTAATGGTTTAAATATTTAGTTTCAGTTATTGTTTTAATATGTATTTTATCCAGCCCGTTTTAGTTTACATTTTTAGATATAGGATTTTTAAGCCTTCTTGAAATAAATGTTTAGTTTGAAGGGAACAAATAAACATAACAAATTAAAAATAAATAAATAACTAGCACCTGGTTTATCATTGTCCTGATCTGCAGGTTTATCTATAATAATCAAGAATTATTTTGCTCTTTCACAAAAAACCCTTAAATAAGACAGTATTAGGAAAGACATTTGAGTCAGCCCTACAGCAATATACCTTCTTTTTCCATTAAGAGAAAGATATAAAATGAAGTACCTTCTTCTTCCAATAAATCATTCATCTTCGAAGCAATTATACAGTACAAAACAATGATATATAGGAAGCATTTCTGCAGCAATAAATTTAAATGCAGATAAAAATAGTTTGGGCTGAAGCACAAGGTCTAAGGACAATTACGTGCATTGGATGCACATCAGACCCATCTGAGGAGACGTAATACAAGATTTTAATCGGTACCATTATGTCTTAAGAAGAATCAGTTGCTTTCAACAAAAGGTTATTGATGTGCTGCATGACTATTTATCCAGAAATAGTATCCAAAAAGAGCCCATTAATCAGGGCAACATATCAGTAAGTGGTTTCTGCTGAAATAAATTTTATGTTCTCTATTATTATTTCCTAAATCTAACTGTGAATCAATTTATAATTGGAAATATATGCAGGCGGAATTTAAAGTCAGTGTTAACAACTTCAATCTACATTTGCTGCAAACATAGTTATGAAGAACTGAAACCACCTTTACTGTAAACAATCTATTTTTACAATGAATCTACAGCTGGTAAATCTCAAAAACAAAGCATCTGCGATTATTTTTTTTTCACTCTCCTTTTTAAGTATTAAAATGAGAAGAGAGAATACAAGTTTGAATCAATTGTGTATAAAACTTTACAAAAACGTAATGAAAGATAAAAGGAAAATAGCGACTTCCTTTAAATACTTGACTCATCTTTTTTAAAACAAAAAATAAAAATCCCACTCTATATGGCAGAACTACCAGATGAATCCAAAAGATTGCAAACCGAAATATTTAGCTTATACAAAGTAATGCAAGTCCCTTTGAAAGTTCTTCAAACTTTCTAAACGTGACTGTAAAAACATGATTTTTGTAATAGAGTTGTCAAAGTCTTGAATGCTTTGCCTGATTTGTCTTATCTACAAATTTTCAAAGTTTGCATCACAAATTGACTTTGTGGACTTTACTTCATACTTAAGGGGTTCATAGAGGGCATGCATAAATGCACTAACATGCCTTTCGTCCCTGTCATTGTACTTTATATTATTTCTTTTCATTTTTGTTTGACAAATCACAATAAATGAATGAATGAATGAATGAATGAATGAATGAATGAATGAATGAATGAATGAATGAACTTGTAAGCTTCAGGACTCCCTTAGTTGACACTTGAGCTCCTGCCCTTTGTCCACTCCACATCCATCATCATCCTCAACCAAAGATGTTCCTTGCTTGTAATTTTGTAATTTCAAAAATTAATGCATTACCGTTTCTTGAGGATCATCACAGCGTATGATGCGTAGGAGCACATTATGCTAAACAAAACACTCTCTTTCATAGAAAATACAGCTGGTTCAAATTCAAAAACATTTCTTTTCACCTGCAAATGGACTTGCTTCTAACTTGTTCCTCAATTCATTGTCTTTTATGGGTGCCTGGAAATATCTAATTGTCTTTAATTCAAAAACAAAGCTAATTTCAGTTCTTTAACTCACATGCATGTTCAAGATAATTCCTCCTGGGATGATTACCAAGTTCTATTCACTGCTGGGATCTCCCAAACAAAAGTCCATAAATTTATTGCCCATTTATACAGACCACACCAATTATGCCACAATTGAATGACAGACAAGGAAGAGTCAAAATATTTGAAATGAGAAATGTACAATCTAAATTTAATTACATAGGCAAAGTATCTGAAAATGAGTTATTTACTGCATGCCAAAAATTGACATACAGTAAAAGAAATCAACATTACAGATTTAAAATCCCTTTCAGCACTTTCTCTCCAATTTATATCTGCCAAGAAACTGCTGTCCTGAATATTTTTGTGCTTGTACCACAATAATAAAAATACACAGTTTTCTACACAGTGCAGTTTGGGTTGTCTAATATTTAATTTTTATTAAGGACTTGTTTTTTTTAAAAAAATCATGATATTTCTATATTAAGCAGTCCTGCTGCATTCCTTTCAGTTTTCTATGCATCCTGTTCTGTGAGGTAACTCATTTTATCTTTTTAAAAAAATATTTTATTAAATATGTAGATATAATCCTGCCATTCCAGCAGACAAAATAAGCACACATATGGTGTTGGAATAGAAGATAATGTAGCATCAATGCTCACTCGGTTTTTGTGTTTCCAGCACTGGGAGGTCAGCTGTTACTTCTTTGTCTCTAAAATGTTAGGGATAATTTGATACCTACAACACCAATTCCTACTTACTAATTTATTCAGTGTGTGTTCCCTTTTAAGTGTGGTTTAATTTGCAGATCTCTGCTAAAATTGTGATCTCTCCCTCCCCCCCCCCCGTTTTATTTTCAATATCTCTCTTTCATGAAACACATCAAAGTTGAAAGGGAGTACAGTGATCCCTCGATTATCGCGAGGGTTCCGTTCCAAGACCCCTCGCGATAATCGATTTTTCGCGATATAGTGGTGCGGAAGTAAAAACATCATCTGCGCATGCGCGCCCTTTTTTCCCATGGCCGCGCATGCGCAGATGGTGTTTTTACTTCCGCACCTGGGAAGACCCAGGGAAGGTTCCTTCGGCCGCCCAGCAGCTGATCTGCTCGGCAGCGCCGCCGCAGCGAGGAGCCGAAGATCGGGGTTTCCCCTTTGCGTGGGCGGCGGGGAAGACCCAGGGAAGGTTCCTTCGGCCGCCCAGCAGCTGATCTGCTCGGCAGCGCCGCAGCAGCGAGGAGCCGAAGATCCGGGTTTTCCCGCCGCCCACGCAAAGGGGAAACCCGGATCTTCGGCTCCTCACTGCTGCGGCGCTGCAGAGCAGATCAGCTGCTGGGCGGCCAAAGGAACCTTGCCTGGGTCTTCCCCGCCGCCCACGCGCCGCTCGAGAGCAAGAGGGGGAGAGATAGAGAAAGAGAGAGAAGGAATGAAAGAGATGAGAGAGGGAGGAAGAGAGTGTGAGAGAGGAAGAAGCAAGATAGAGAAAGAGAGAGAGAAAGAAAGATGAGAAAGGAAGAGAGTGACGTCATCGGGTGGGAAAATATTTTTAATTAATATTTTTTGAAAAATCGCGATATAGCGTTTTGCGAAGATCGAGATCGCGAAAATCGAGGGATCGCTGTATATTCTAGTCCATTGGTGCACCAAATATCCTTGTTGTCTAAATTTATTATGAGCTCCTTTCTGAGTTAATCCTACCTATTTATTTCATTTATTGGATGTGGCATCGTTAAAAGTATTCACAGTACACAAGGCAGAGAAGAAGATAATCTAAAAAGACACATTTCTGAATTCATTACTACTGTTGGAAATATATCCTGCATTTCCAATATTTAGTACATGCCCTTACTATTTGACATATATTTTTAAAAAGAAAAATATTTAAAATATATTTAGGTCCTTGGGGTACTTTATATCATCACTGCCAGCCTATCAGCTTGAAATAAGTTCTTTTCATGGCACCGGACCAGAATATCCCCGGGACCGCCTCCTGCCGCACGAATCCCAGCGACCGGTTAGGTCCCACAGAGTTGGCCTTCTCCGGGTCCCGTCGACTAAACAATGTCGTCTGGCGGGACCCAGGGGAAGAGCCTTCTCTGTGGCGGCCCCGCCCCTCTGGAACCAGCTCCCCCCTGAGATTAGGATTGCCCCCACCCTCCCTGCCTTTCGTAAACTCCTTAAGACCCACCTTTGCCGTCAGGCATGGGGGAACTAAAACACCTCCCCCTTGCCCATGTTGTTTTGTTGATTGATTGACTGTGTGCCTGTTTTTTATATATACTGTTTTTTATGAGATTATTAATTTAAATTGGAACTGGATGGGTGGGCATTGGATTTGGTATTGTGTACTGTACTGTTTTTTATTATTGTTGTGAGCCGCCCCGAGTTTGCGGAGAGGGGCGGCATATAAATCCAATAAACCTAAACCTATTTGGTTTAGTGAGTGAAATAAGGCTTATTATTTACCAAAGAGATATACTGGACATTGTTGATGCCTTAATAGCCATTTACTAGAAAAAAATCTATCCATAGTTGCTATCATACTCCATTATACACCCTATACCACTCCTGTTTATGAATTTATTAATTTTATGTCCTGCCACAATCATGAATGGATTCTTGATGGCTCATAATACTTAACAGTGCAATATTGTATAATAATAATAATAATAATAATAATAATAATAATAATAATAATATACAACCGAAATCAGAATCTTGTATCAACTCTTAACCACAACCATTTGTTTTCAGCCACTATATGAAACAAACTAAAGTTGGCACAAATTGAACAACTTGTTTTTTTATTTGTTCTAAGAGCAAGTGGATCACGATAGTTATTTAGTAAGAATGCTTAATAAAAGCTGGAGTCATTTTTAGAAACAAGGATCATGTTCAAGATAAGTCCTTTACATGACAAGAAAAGAAAGAAAGGGGAGGGAGAAGGAAGAAGGAGGCCTCGGTATTGAAATTAAATCATAATAGGGCAGAAGGTTTTGTAGGCAACAAAACAGGTTTCTCTGTAGGCATCAAGACAGGTTTCTCTGCCCACCGAGCTGACTGTAGATCTGAAGGTCAGCGGTTCAAATCTCATCACCGGCTCAAGGTTGACTCAGCCTTCCATCCTTCCAAGGTGGGTAAAATGAGGACCCGGATTGTGGGGGCAATAGGCTGGCTCTGTTAAAAAAAGTGCTATTGTTAACATGTTGTAAGCCGCCCTGAGTCTAAGGAGAAGGGAGGCATAAAAATTGAATAAATAAAAATAAATAAAAATAAAAATGCTATGAAGTTTATAAACTTATTTACATGCAAGGGAATTCAACATTTGATGTTTGTGCTAAATATATGAGACTGTCCTGGATATGGACAACTTCAATAGATTTTCATACAAGAAACAGTAAGCTATGTTGCAGTTTATTTATTTGATTTTTATGCCGCCTTTCTCCTTAGACTCAGGGCAGCTTACAACATGTTAGCAATAGCACTTTTTAACAGAGCCAACATATTGCCCCCACAATCCGGGTCCTCATTTCACCCACCTCAGAAGGATGGAAGGCTGAGTCAACCTTGAGCGGGTGATGAGATTTGAACCGCTGACCTACAGAGCTAAAGTCAGCTTCAGTGGCCTGCAGTACAGCACTCTACCTGCTATGCCACTCCGGCTCTACCTGCTGCGCCACTCCGGCTCTTAACTGTTAACTGACATGGTAGTTAATCATAGTCCATTTTCACATTTATCTGTGCTGGCATGAATGAAATGAGTTGTCCAAGAAGAGATAATACAGAAACCCTATTTTTTGGAAGTTTTCTCAAAACTTTGATAGAGGAAGAGTTGATTCATTATGGCATCAGGTCCGTTTTCCTCTGGCTAATACCCTATGGCTAGTCACGATTACAAAGCATTCTTGGGAAGCCTAGAGAGATGGGATGTTAATATTCACAAAGCTAATTGTATTAGTAATATGAAACTTCCCACTTCAAATAAAAGGACTCCAGCTACACTAGCATTTAAACTAATAGCAAACCTATCAAGCTACAACTTCATCAGCAATATCACAGTGCCCTTTTTATTGGATCTTACTATTAACACCCATAGATATGTGGGGATTTTTTTCCTTTATAAAAGAGGAAGAGAGATTTGCTTTAATACAGTTTCAATTGCTGTGATTAAAGATGTTTTTGGAGTCTATTGCTAGCTGAAACATTTTGAAAGGTATTGAATATAGTCAGAGCATAAGTACTTCAAGTGTGCATGAACCTCCTTCCCAGCGCACAGTCCTTTTCTCTTTTTAAAAAAATTCAGGTTTAATGGTAGCTCAAATCATTGGCCATTTCTCAATCTTGAGAGATGGAACAGCTTGACACTAATAATACATTTGCAAAGGACACATCATCATTTAACACAACATTAAGTGCTCAGGAACAACTTTTTTTTTACAGCAGACACAAGCCATTCTGAGCTCAGGGCTGACATATCATTACATTTTATGCCACAAAGATAATCCAGCCAGGCATTCATGAGAGGTAAATTAATTTCCAAGTAACTGTATTTCAGCTTTAAGCCAACAAGAAGGATGCATTAAAGTGAATAAGTTTCCTTTATGCTATCACCAAGGGTTTCTTTCCCTGAATAAAAGCCTTTCTTGAGTATAGCAATATGTATACCTTCAATTAGTTCCCTTCCCCCTGCAGTTTCAGCTGAGAGATCTGCTTGTCCAAGTTAAACTGTAATTTTAAATCCATAAAGCAATCCTTTTCTATATCCTGAATTGGGCTTCCCCAAACTGGTATCTCCTAGTTTTGGGACTGGGACTTCTGGGAGCTGTTTGATCTAATATATTTGAAGGGCATCCTGTTGGAAAATTTGTACAAATACAGAAAGCCAAATCGATATAAAGTACAGTGATACCTTGTCTTACAAACTTAATTGGCTTCGGGATGAGGTTCTTAAGGTGAAACAATGTTTCCCATAGGAATCAATGGAAAAGCGATTAATGCGTGCAAGCCCAAAATTCACCCCTTTTGGCACCCAAGCACCCGCTTTTGCACTGCTGGGGATTCCCTTGAAATCCCACCTCCATGGGAAAACCCACCTCCAGACTTCTGTGTTTTTGCGATGTTGCGATTTCACTGAGGCTCCCCCTCGCTGGGAAACCCCACCTCTGGACTTCCGTTGCCAGCGAAGCACCCGTTTTCGCGCTGCTAAGATTCCAGTGCTGGGATTCCCTGCAGCATCACAAAAACACGGATGTCCAGAGCTGGGGTTTCCCATGGAGGGGAGCCTCAGGGGAATCCCAGCAGTGCAAAAACGGGTGCTTCGCTGGTAACGGAAGTCCGGAGGTGGGGCATCCCAGCGGCGGCGGTGGTTTGTAAGGTGAAAATAGTTTGTAAGAAGAGGCAAAAAAATCTTAAACCCCGGGTTTATATCTCAAAAAGTTTGTATGACAAGGCGTTTGTAAGACAAGGTATCACTGTACAGTGATCCCCCGATTATTGCGAGGGTTCCGTTCCAGGACCCCTTGCAATGATCGGTTTTTCTCGAAGTAGCGCTGCGGAAGTAAAAACACCATCTGCGCATGCGCAGATGGTGTTTTTACTTCCGCCACAGCAGCGAGGAGCCGAAGATTGGGGTTTCCCCGCCGCCCACGCAAACTCCTCGCTGCTGCCGCGCCCGCTGCTTGTCCGCCCGCCGCTTGTCCGCCGCCTGCCTGCCCGCGCGCCCACCCTTCGCCCGCCCACGCCGTTCGCTCGCGCCGCTTCCCAGGTGAGTCCTGAAGCGAACTTCCGCGTTTAGCTTCGGGACTCAGTTGGGAAGCCGCGCGGCTGTTTTAAAACGTCGCCGCTGGCATGGGGGGCTTGCCAGCACCCCCCCGAACCCGGGTGGCCGGGCGAGCAGCGAGCAAACAGCGGGTGGCCGGGCGAAGGGCGGGCGAGCGGCGGGCGAGCGGGTGCTGGGGGGGGCTTCTCGCCCTCCCGCCAGCAAGAGGGGGAAGACCCAGGGAAGCCGCCCAGCAGCTGATCTGCCCGGCGCCATCTACGCATGCGTGGCCATAAAAAAAAGGGAGCGCATGCGCAGATGGTGTTTTTACTTCCGGGTTGAAAAATCGCGATTTAGCCCGTTCGCAATGATCGGGATCGTGATATCCGGGGGATCACTGTATATGCAAATCAAAGAAACCTGTCATGGGTCATAATCATCTAGATCTTTTCCTAAGGGCCGAGTACATCTGCTACTAGCGTGGGGGTTCTGCAAAGCAATCATACCAGTAATGGGTTCTAAAACCCATTGCTACTGGTTTGCACACAGGCGTGTAGAAGCTTCTACCTGTTGCTACCGGTTCACAGAAATGGCCGAATCAGGAGTAACTGCATGAGCCATGTTGGGTATACTTACTTACTTACTTACTTACTTACTTACTTACTTACTTACTTACTTACTTACTTACTTACTTACTTATTTGAATGCCGCCCCTCTCTGTAGACCTAGGTTCACCCTAGGTTCCATGAGCTGCACTGGTTGCCGATCAGTCTCTTAACACAATTCAAGGCATTGGTTATTACCTATAAAGCCCTACATGGCATTGCACCAGATTATGTACAGGACTGTCTTCTGCCTCATAAGTCCCAGCTACTAGTTAGGTCACACAGAGTCGGCCTTCTCCGGGTTCCGCCGACCAAACAATGCCAACTGCAGGGAAGAGCCTTCTCTATTGTGCCCCCAGTCCTCTGGAACCAATTCCTCCAGAGATTCGTACCGCCACCACTCTCCTCGCCTTCCAAAAAGTGTTAAAAACATATCTTTGCCCCAGCAGGCCTGGGGCCATGAGCCATAGTCTTCGCTCCAGCCAGTAGTGTGAATGAGGGATGACTGATTCGTTTTATACTGGGTTTTTAAAATTTCACTTAACTTTTTAATTGTTTCTACTATTTTTTAAAATGTTAATTGAGTATATACATTTAAAAAATGAGAACAAAAGACAGTACATATAATACTTATTGTCACAATTGTAATTAGCATATCTACGGAAAGATGGGGGGAAAGCAATTAGATAGAAAGTGGATAGAAGAGTGCTGACAGGCGGTAGGGAAAACAAGTAGGATGCTTGGCTGCATAGCTAGAGGTATAACAAGCAGGAAGAGGGAGATTATGATCCCGCTATATAGAGTGCTGGTGAGACCACATTTGGAATACTATGTTCAGTTCTTGAGACCTCACCTACAAAAAGATAATGACAAAATTGAACGGGTCCAAAGACGGGCTACAAGAATGGTGGAAGGTCTTAAGCATAAAACGTATCAGGAAAGACTTAATGAACTCAATCTGTATAGTCTGGAGGACAGAAGGAAAAGGGGGGACATGATCGAAACATTTAAATATGTCAAAGGGTTAATTAAGGTCCAGGAGGGAAGTGTTTTTAATAGGAAAGTGAACACAAGAACAATGGGACACAATCTGAAGTTAGTTGGGGGAAACATCAAAAGCAACATGAGATCTGCAAATTAAACCACACTTAAAAGGGAACACACACTGAATAAATTAGTAAGTAGGAATTGGTGTTGTAGGTATCAAATTATCCCTAACATTTTAGAGACCAAGAAGTAACAGCTGACCTCCCAGTGCTGGAAACACAAAAACCGAGTGAGCATTGATCTCACTCCTCCCCACGTCCTCGCATTAGATTTGTCTTGCTGCACATGTGCAGAAGCCAAATCTCATGCGGGGGAGAGCGTTGGTGGCACGCATCTGCGCACGCATTTGTGATTTTACTATCAGAGTGGCGTACTTGGGAACATCAGCTGCTGCCCGCCAGTGCATTATAGTCAATTTCCAGTTTGATTTAGAAACAAGGACAAGGTATTGAGTGCAGGTAGCACTTAACCAGAGAAATATTGGTAATATTTTCCCAAAGATGTTTCAAAGCTGAAAAGGATTTACTCCTGCATCCATTTTATCTCTTGCTATATCGACTTGTGAGAAATAATAATAGAAAAGAAAAAATGTAGAATTACATGAGGCTATTTTAGCAAATATACTAATACAGTGATACCTTGTCTTACAAACCCCTCTTCATATGAACTTTTCGTAATACGAACCCAATGTTTAAGATTTTTTTGCCTCTTCTTCCGAACTATTTTCACCTAATGAACCCGAGCCGCTGCCACTGGGATGCCCTGCCTCCAGACTTCCATTGCCAGCCAAAGCACTGGGATTTCCCTGAACCTCCCCTCGCTGGGATTCAAAGCAGCGCCAGCAAAAATGAAGGGAATCCCAGCGAGGGGAGCCTCAGGGAAATCCCAGCAATGCAAGAACGGGTGCTTCTGCTGGCAACGAAGTCCGGAGATGGGGTTTCCCAGTGAGGGGAGCCTCAGGGGAATCCCAGCGCTTCGGCTGGCAACAGAAGTCCAGAGGCAGGGCATCCCAGCGGCACAAGACAAAAGGGGGGACTTTTGGGATGGGGTTGCATGCATTATTTGCTTTTACATTGATTCCTATGGGGAAAATTGCTTCGTCTTACGAACTCTTCTACTTACAAACCTGGTCAGGGAACGAATTAAGTTCGTAAGATGAGGTATCGCCGTATACAGCTCAATACAAAATTGTAAATGGAAGCATTGTAGACTAATGGCCATCTAGCTTCTGCCTGATGACGTGTGTTTCTTGCCATCACATATTCAGAAAGTTTTTTTCTGCAGCTACTCTGACTTCCACAGCTGACCTCCATATTTTTCCTCTTCTTTGGCATTATTTGGAATTGTGCTTATAGTATTTTTTCCTCACTGCAAACTACTATATCATCTCAATCTCTCTGAATCACTCATAATTTCTGCACTATATCATCTTCAGGGAACTTGTAATTCTAAACTACTTTCCTTCAAAATAAATGTCACTTGACAGGTCTTAACAGTTCAACCATAAAATAAATGACACCAATATCAGTTTGCATAAAAGAATAGAGGCTGTAGATAGTTATAACCAGATGGAGCATGAGCAGAGAAATGCAAAACAATGTGCTCCAACTGTATGGAGAAACATTAACTAAAAATCACTCAAGAAAGGGACTGCAGTTTTGGACTGCGAGAATGATTTGTACTGGACATGTTTAAAAAAAAAGAGCACAGAATAAGCAAGTGTTGAAAATGATGGATGGAATGCTACCTTTGCAAATTTTAACACTTCTCAGATCATGGAAAAGTGACAGCCATGAAAGTGTCAGTGTGTGCAGAATGCAGAATAAAAATTAAATATTACTCCACATCTGTTTACTTAGGTGTTAAATGCCACTCCAAAGCCTTTCTGTTTAGCTACTGTGGCTGAGACTTCAGGAGGGGAAGGGATTTTCAACAAAATAATTGTCAGAAAGGCACTTGAAATATCTACCTGCAAATTATTTCCGTTTGATGTAGAGCGCAGATGGCATAGACAAGAACATGTGATGGAATGATGTCCAGGAACAATCTTCAGCTATTGATTCCAGCAATTCCAACAAGTTGTTTTCTTACCACGGGTGAAATTTTGGCTCGCCAATTTGTAATTTCAAATTATTCCACTATTTTTAATATCCTTTTCAGCAGGCTTCCAATTTTATACTGGGTAGGTTTGATTGGCTGGAATAAGTTTGGTCATTTCAGAGAGATTTTACAAGATGTGTCATGAAGGTATTCTTGGTTTTTAACATCCAGAAGAACTTCTGAACTGCACAAAATGATAATTTTACTCAGAATTAGAATATAATGGCTATACTAATCAGGCCCAATGTAAGTAATCCACTACTAAATAATCCCTGACATTTTACTTCAATGATTTCAGCAAAGAGTCTACCACCTTTGAAGGCCATCTCTTCCTTTGCTGAAGCACCACTGATCATTAAGAAATTCTTCCAACAATCATGTGAAATATACTTCCTTGCAATGTAAATATGTTTCTCAGCCAGTTCTCTGTAAACGTTGAACAAGTCTCCCTTGTTTTCCACATGACTGCTTTCCAATGCTTAAAGACAATTATGTCTTTTTCTTCAAATTAAATTTATCCAGTACTCCCAACCATTCATCCCGATAAAGGGCTAGGAAGGAAGTTTTTTCCTTCCTGGTCCTTTATCATCCTAATGCTTTTCTGTCCATCTACACAAATTGTGAATTTTCGAATATGGATTTGAAAATTTACATTTGAAAGTTCAGGTGGATACACTGTTGTCTTTATATATAATATTTTTTATTAAAGTTTGCAAACTAAGGAAAATATAAAGTAAAAAGGTGCAGATAGAAAAAAATGTAAAGAGGGAAAAATAAAGAAATTGTAAACAGTAAAAAAAATCCTAATAAAAAGGGAAAACAAGAAAGATATTAGACATTGCATCCCAATTCATCACAGTAAGTACAATTTCAGAACTTATCAACTTCTCCAATAATATAAGAAAAATTCTCTTCTTTCCATATCTCATCTCTGATCCAATTTTAAACCCTTATCATTCAGTCCTAATCAGCAAAAGAACTCAGTTACCAACAATAACTTTCACATTTTAACCTTAATCAAATAAGACAACTTTAATTTACTTGCCTTTATTTTTAACACCATAACTTATTACTTTATCTGAAAATACAAAAAAAAACACCTCTCTTCTATCCATTTCTTCTATAAACACATTATTAAAATCTTCTTATTTTTATCCTGGTCAACAAAAAATCCATTAAAAGCCATTAGAAAGAATACCATATATTTTTCAATCTTGATCAAGTAAGTCAACTTTAAATTATTTCCCTTTTGTTGTGGTTGGTTCTAGGCCAGCTCCTGCAACAGCGAATTTGGATGTTGATTTAGGGGAATCCTCGGGTTATCAGAGACCTGTTTTATTGCCAGCAGAATCAGACAGTGAAGCTGACTCTCCGCCAGGGACAGACAGTGGGGGAGAGGAATCAGATGGGGAGATGGGTGCAGCCAGCCCACCAGTCAGTGCTCCAATTAGTGAGTCATCAAAATCAGAGGAGGACCCACTTGTGGATGCCCGTGTGCGCAGGCTTATGGCAATAAGGGAGCAGTTGCGCAAGCGTTTCAGAAGATAAGTGAGCACACCTGTTCAACATTCACATTATGTTAATGTGTTTTGTGATAAATTATGGGCATTGGGAAGGGTGGGCTGTGGGCATTTATACATTTGAGAAAGAGACTCCTGAAAGAACATTGCTTCAGCTCATATTATTCAAGGACTTCTACTGAACTTTGGACACTTCATAGTTAAATAACTCTTGAGGATTTTTTGGCATGGGTGGCTGTGGAGATTTACAGCTGTCTTATCTGCTCTTTTGTTTTGGCACTCTGCTGCATTCAAGGACTTTTTTGGGGGTGAGAGTAATTTGACTCCATTCTAAGTTTGTGTTTTCAAGTTTGCTTGATAAACTTGCTTTAATTTCTTCGTGACTGTGTGTGCGCGTGTGTTTGAAATTCATTCCAAACTCACTTGAGGCTAATTGTCAAGGGCCTGGCATAACACCTTTGGGTTTAGAAGTTTGGAAGGAAACATATAGTCCCTTTAAATAATGTCTTCGGAGAGGGGCGGCATACAAATCCAAATAATAAATAAATAAATAAATAAAATAAATGTCTCAAAGGTTTACTTCTTTTCATTTTCTTTGTCTCTGCTTAGAAACTCCATCATAAGTTTAAGATGTGTATTTTGTAAGTCCAAGATAAGAAAGTTTCCCAAATATATATTTTTAGTTATTAAGTTGGTATATAAATGCAGTATAGCATTTCATTCTTGTAACTTGACATTTTTAAATCCACATCCAAAACAGCTTGCATCTCAATAGTATCCACTTCTAATCTCCTCTTTTAAATCCATTTTTATGGTAGCAGATAATCTTAAGAGAAATTTTAAGTGCATTGTTCCCAAATATCCTTGAATTCTTCCGAAGTTAAAATGTTTTCTCCATTCTGCATTAATGGGTCTCTATAGTTCTTCCACATTGCCTCTAGTATTCAGCCTTCAAAGTCTCCTCTTATCAGGTTTTCTCTAATCCATATTTCCACAGAAATATTTCTTACATTTAGAATCAAAATAGTCATATATTTTAATGGGATTTTAAACAAGTGTCAGGATAGATTCTTATAATTAATTTCAAAATCATATTTCCATTCATCTGGCCCGTTAGACTACTTATAAGTTTCCAAATCAGAGTTATAATTATACTTTTTAAGTTTACATGAAACTTTTTTTCACTGAGAATTGAAGGAAAGCAATCCAGTATGAGAAAACTTGTCATTCTGAAGATTTTTAAAATTCAAAACGTGATCTGGTGGAGCAGGAAATGGCAACCCACTCCAGTCTCTTTGCCATGAAAACACTATGGACGGTACCAAAAAGCAAAAAGAAATGACACTGGAAGATGAGCCCCTCAAGTCGAAAGGTGCCTGATATGCTACCGGAGAAGAGCAGAGGACTAGTACTAGTAGCACCAGAAAGAGTGAAGTGACTGGGCCAAAACCGAAAGGATGCTCAGCTGTGGATAAATCTGGTGGTGAAAGGAAAGTCTGATGCTGTAAATACCTTTTCTCCATAGGACCCTGAAATGTAAGACCCATGAATCAAGGCAAGCAGTACGTGGTCAAACAAGAGATAACAAGACTTAACATCGACATGGTGTGTCTGTGTGTATGTCTGGTTTAATAATGGGGTTTTTTAAAATGTTTTTTAAATTTATTAGATTTGTTATGAATTGTCTTATTGTATGCTGTGAGCCGCCCCAAGTCTACGGAGAGGGACGGCATACAAATCTAATGAATGAATGAATGAATGAATGAATGAATGAATGAATGAATGAATGAATGAATGAATAAATAAATAAATAAATCTTAGGAATCAATGGACTAAAACTGACAGGAATGGGTGAATCTAATTCAAATAACCATCAGGTATACAGTGTTCCCTCGATTTTCGCGGGTTCGAACTTCGCGGAACGTCTATACCACGGTTTTTCAAAAAACTTAATTAAAAAATACTTTGCGGTTTTTTTCCCTATACCACGGTTTTTCCCGCCCAATGATGTCATATGTCATTGCCAAACTTTCGTCTGCCTTTAAGAAACATTTTTTAAAATAAGCTTTAATAAATAAACATGGTGAGTAATAATCTAAATGGCTGCTAAGGGAATGGGAAATTGTAATTTAGGGGTTCAAAGTGTTAAGGGAATGCTTGGGATACTGTTCATAGCAAAAAATAGTGTATTTACTTCCGCATCTCTACTTCGCGGAAATTCGACTTTCGCGGGCAGTCTCGGAACGCATCCCCCGCAAAAATCGAGGGAACACTGTACTACTGTGGGCAAGAAACCTTAGAAGAAATGGATATCCTTCATAGTAAATAAAAGAGTAGGAAAAATAATACTGCGATACAATCCCCAAAATGACAGAAATTCCAGAAATGATTAAGAAAGGAAAGGGGCAAACACAGTATTTGTCTGAAGGCTCCAAATCATGACTTGGGCTCTTAGAATTCTAACGTTCACCAGAGACCAGTTTTATTGTCTTTTTTGGTAGGAAACCTATGTGGGTGATCCCAGAAACCTTTGTGGGTGATTCCAGAACTTCACCATATCCAGAGAGGAATTTTGAGGTGCAGATCTATTCACTGGCTCCTTTTTCTGTTGTTTAACAAGTTTTGTTGCTGAAAAACTGAGGAAGTTAGTTTTTATTATTAGGGCAAACCCAATTTAAACTTTTAGGGGAAAATAGTGGCAAATACAAATCCCACTTTATCTAAATATCATCTGTATTTTTGCTTCTAAGATGATTGAGAAAGTGCATTTTTAAATTTTAGTTCTGCCAGTAGATAGACAGGAAGTTGGTAATAGTGCACTGAAAATGTTCAGGATATTAAAAAAAAAGAAAAATTTAACGAAACAAAGCTCATATTCTTTTGAAACAGTAATCATAATAAAGAAAACAACATTAATGGATTTGTTTGCTGCGGTTTCAGAAATCGCCAGCTCCAATTTAGTTCAGTGGGAAATAGAAGTAGAAATTAACATACAAGAATAACCTTTGAGGCTTTTTCAATGAAATACTAATTAATCCAAACAAATTGCTGGGAAGATTTGTTTACTCCACCAGACTTTATTATTATTATTATCATCATCATCATCATCATCATCATTATTATTATTATTATTATTATTACTCCACCAGACTTTATGAATACTTTATTATGTCTTTTTTCCATTTGATTTCTATTCTTTTCACAATATGAAAGTACAGTGGTACCTCTATACGTACGAACTTAATTTGTTCTGTGATCAGGTTCTTAAGTAGAAAAGTTTGTAAGAAGAAGCAATTTTTCCCATAGGAACCAATGTAAATCAATGCAAATAAGAAGACAAAATCAATTCTCTAACTGTGTTTATATGTAATAATAATGAGTCTAAAATCTTAACTTATAGAGTCATAATGGTCACCTAACATCAAAAACATCATCAAAAAAGCACAACAAAGAATGTTCTTTCTGCACCAGCTCAGGAAGCTCAAACTGCCCAAGGAGCTGCTGATACAGTTCTACAGAGGAATCATTGAGTCTGTCATCTGCACCTCTATAACTGTCTGGTTTGGTGCTGCAACCCAACAGGATCGACACAGACTTCAGAGGAGAATCAGAACTGCAGAAAAAGCAATTGCTGCCAACCTGCCTTCCATTGAGGACCTGTATACTACACGAGTCAAAAAGAGGACGGGGAAAATATTTACTGACCCCTCACATCCTGGACACAAATTGTTTCAACTCCTACCCTCAAAACGTCGCTACAGAGCACTGCACACCAAGACAACTAGACACAAGAACAGTTTTTTTCTGAACGCCATCACTCTACTAAACAAATAATTCTCTCAACACTGTCAGACTTTCTACTAAATCTGCACTTCTATTCTACTAGTTTTTCTCATCATTCCTTTCACCCATTTCCTCCCATGTTGACTGTATGACTGTAACTTGTTGCTTGTATCCTAAGATTTTTATTAATATTGCTTCTTCATTGCTTATTTGACCCCATGACAATCATTAAGTGTTGTACCACATGATTCTTGACAAATGTATATTTTATTTTATGCCCACTGAGAGCATATGCACCAAGACAAATTCCTTGTGTGTCCAATCACACTTGGCTAATAAAATTATATTCTTTTCTATTCTATTCTAAACGAGGATTTGTTACTGGACTTATAATTTTATTCCTCCCACAGGTGAAACATTGTGATAATACTCCACGGACTAACAATGTTTTTGGGTTACAATGACCCAAAGGCATATTTAATTAGCTGTCATGATGCTGTGTAGATATTCTTCATATTCATTCTCACAGCAGGACACTTGATGAGACCTTTCAACTATTGAAAACTTTCCTTTCTGTGAGGCACAAAACTTCCAATATTAGTAGAACATTAGTAATGTATTCTACACATTTCTGCCACATGCCATCCTTGACAGCAATTTTCTTTTGAAAGATCCACCAATTGAGCTTAATCAGTTCAACTTTTTTCACATGAAACTTGTCAGTTTCTGTCACAGATCATCCACTTTGGTCTTGATCACCCAAATAAGCTGTTTACAATTGTTCTTCTTCTGGTCTAGTGATACACAACATAATCAATACCATAAACAACTTGTATTTGGCAGTGAATTTCAACTGGTGAGGCTCTTTCGGCAATCAAAAATCAATCATGACAGGTTGCTTAAACCAACATTTCCCAACCTTGGCAACTTGAAGATATCTGGACTGGGGAATTCTGGGAGTTGAAGTCCAGCTGGGGAATTCTGGGAGTTGAAGTCCAGATATCTTCAAGTTGCTAAGGTTGGGACTGACTTAAACCATACCAATGATTTAAGTACTTTTCTGCGATTGAGTACTTTTTTGCGGTTCACAAACAACAGCAACACAGCTTTTTATTACAACTGCCCAACAACGGAAGCAAAAGAAAAAATGCTAAGGAACATGTCAGAGTTTCTAGCATATCAGTACTGCCATCTGTTGATTATTTATCATATGGGAAGTATTACTTCCCATTAGTGATGGGCGAACCCATCTGTATTCAGGTTCGGCAAGTTCGGACGAACTTTACGCAAAATTCGGCCGAACCCGAACCGAACCCGAACTCAAACCCGAATGGGGAATCCCTCCCATGAAGAGATTCCGGAGGCGGAGCTTTAACGTCACCGGCAGGTTGCTAAGGACGCCAAGGTGATCACTTCCTGGATTCTATGGAATCCAGGAAGTGATCACCTTGGCGTCCTTAGCAACCTGCTGGTGACGTCAAAGCTCTGAACGCCGAACACTACCCCGAACTTTGCCTGAAGTTTGAAAAAAATTCGGGTTCATGTTCGGCATACCGAACACCACAAAATTCAGTACGGACCCGAATTGTGCGGGTTCAGTTCGCCCTTCACTACTTCCCATTCAACATTAGTATATAGAATTTCCACAGGTGGAAAACAATTAAATGTAACTATAAGATAAATATTATAATATATTGTAAAAATATTTCCCTCACAGCACAATATTAAATAAATAAATCTCATAATTTTTATTTGTTCATTAAAATATTTATTTTTCACTATTGCAAAACTTTCAAGACAGGGATCATAGAATCCATTTTGAGAGAATAGAATAGAATAGAATAGAATAGAATATCAGAGTTGGAAGGGACCTTGGAGGTCTTCTAGTCCAATCCCCTGCTTAGGCAGGAAACCCTATACCTCTTCAGACATCTTAAAAACACCCAGCGTTGGAGCACCCACAACTTCTAGTGGAAAGTTGTTCCACTGATTAATTGTTCTTTCAGGAAATTTCTCCTTAGTTCTAAGTTGCTTCTCTCCTTGATTAGTTTCCCCTCATTGCTTCTTGTTCTACCCTCAGGTGTTTTGGAAAATAGTTTGACTCCCTCTTCTTTGTGACAGCCACTGAAATATTGGAACACTGCTATCATGTCTTCCCTAGTCCTTCTTTTCATTAAACCAGACATACCCAGTTCCTGCAATCGTTCTTTATATGTTTCCAGTCTCCTAATCATCTAATAATTGTTTTAGTAATAGATTTTGGGTTATTTTTTCATGATGAACAGTCTTATTGATGGGAATATTTATCTTTATTCTATGACATTAGAGCAGTTTCATCAATCATGATATTGACAAATGAACAAGAGGATATGTTTTTGTTTAATAATTCAAACTATACATAATTGTTCATAACTGTACTGAAGATATAGCAGTGACATTGAGGTAGTTGACAGGTTAAAAATACAGTGTTGTTACAAAGTGTCGCTTGGAAACAAGCCCATTTCTACTGTATCATTTTGATAGATGTAGCAGTTCAAGGGATGCTTGGCAAAATTTAATCATAACGATGCAGTCACTCGGGATGTATTTCTTATTTAATTCAACAAAATAAAAGTATTAATCATTCTGTTCTTTTGAACTACACCGTTGGTCATGATGAAAATAGCATCCATTCTCCTTAAAGTACAGTACACTAGAATAATACGTGTATTACAATATGTGGCTTTTGTGTCAATTCATCTGCAGTGACTCTTTCATACAAGCATATATTAGAAACATAGAAGTCTGACAGCAGAAAAAGACCTCATGGTCCATCTAGTCTGCCCTTATACTATTTTCTGTATTTTATCTTAGGATGGATATATGTTTATCCCAGGGCATGTTTAAATTCAGTTACTGTGGATTTATCTATCACGTGTGCTGGAAGTTTGTTCCAAGGATCTACTACTCTTTCAGTTAAATAATATTTTCTCATGTTGCTTTTGATCTTTCCCCCAACTAACCTCAGATTGTGTCCCCTTGTTCTTGTGTTCACTTTCCTATTAAAAACACTTCCCTCCTGGACCTTTAACATATTTAAATGTTTCGATCCTGTCCCCCCTTTTCCTTCTGTCCTCCAGACTATACAGATTGAGTTCATTATTTTCTTTTCCTGACTTTTGACCACTGGGAACAGAAAAAAGTAGATGGAGAATGGAAAAATGCCCTAAAGTCCCAATTTGTTTCATATTTTTCTCCTGTCTCTATAAAGTGGTACCTCGTGATACGAACCCCTCGTGATACGAACCCCTTGTGATACGAACCCAGGGTTCGGAAATTTTTTGCCTCTTCTTACGAACTTTTTTTGGCTTACAAACCCACCGCAGATCGCAAAATGGCGCTCCGCTGGGTGCCGCTGCCCAGCTGTCACCTTTTAAAACAGCCGGGGGGCTTCTCAGCGTTCTCCCAAACTCAAACCTGAACCTTTTTTTTCTTTTTGCACGCATTAATCGCTTTTACATTGTTTCCTATGGGAAACAATGTTTTGTCTTACAAACATTTCGCCTTACGAACCTACTTCCGGAACCAATTAGGTTCGTAAGACGAGGTATTACTGTATTTGTATAGAGCACTGCTTTCAAAGACAGGAAGAAAGAAGATTTTTATAACTACACACCAGTTATTCCATATACTTGTGATGGCATATCTATGGCACATGTACCAGAGATGGCACACAGATTCCTCTCTGTGGGCACATGCACTATCGACGGCTGGTTTTTTTTGGTTTCCGGTATGCACATGTGCACCAGTCAGCTGGTCTTTGCATGCACCAGAATGCCAAAAACCCAAAGGCCAGATGGGCATGTGCTGATCTTCAGGTTTTTGGTGATCAGGAACATTTGGGCACTCAGTGCCGAAAGGGTTTGTCATCACTGCCATATACTGAAAATGCTGTAAGGGATGGGCTATTGCCCGGACAGGGGGGAACGCAGTTGGGTAGTGAAAATGGAGCTCCACCCCAGAGCACCCAATTTGTACTGAAATATGTTGAAAGAAAATGCAGGGCGTCCTGCATAAGCCACGCCCACAGTGTGGTAGTAAAAGTTTTGGTAGCCCTTAACTGGCTGTAACCCTGCAGATACAAAGGATGGCAGCAGAATATCATTTTAAGTACTGGCTGCCCAATACGGTAAATAACATATCTATTTAACTGAAACAGCTGTAAGAAGAACAGTTCCTAGAGACTTTTGTCTTTAAATGAAGAATTTAAAGAAATGGTCTGAAAATCAATTCTAAGTAGATAAGGAGTGAGTTTTGGCTTCTTATGTGTGGCTTTCAAACACCAGTGTGACTTCTAAACCAACAATTAATAGACCGATTGACAGATACCTACAAATCTACAGATCCAGGCTTTTAGGAATTCTAACGTGATTTACAACTTGCTGAGAACTTTGCAAAAAAAAATTCTATTATATATTTGGAATCCATGCTTCCTTCTAATTGGCATTTGAAGGCACCTTAATTGTTTTATCTTCAGAAAATTAGAATTAGTCATGCCTCACAGTCCAAATATGAAGGGCTAAACGTGGCATTTGGGCATATACTGTACTGGAATTTTTTCACTCCTTCTCCAGTACTACTTATACCTAAGGAAAAACAATGGATAACAGTGGAAGACTTTAGAGAATGCAATTCTATGGTAATGGAAGAAAAAAAATCAATCTATGATGCAATCACAGATCCACTGCAGGGGTGTAAAACTGGCAACACAATAGTTGGATGTGTCAGGCACAGGCCACACCCATCTCAGCTCTGTGAAGAGAAAAACCGTAATGAAAAAATCACATGACAATAATGTGGCACCGGGAGTTTGACAACCATGCGCTAGGGAGCCTGACTAGTTTTTCCTGAGTTTGGTAAGGAATAGTATTACATCACCAACATTCTTACATTCTTACAATGCAGTCTTGTGGAATGAGAAGTAATATACTTCTAACTGTATATGTGAAATTAATACAAGGATGTGAAAAACAGAAGAGGTATCTTAAAATGTGAATTATATAAGGAGATTATGATCCCCTTATATAGAGCGCTGGTGAGACCACATTTGGAATACTGTGTTCAGTTCTGGAGACCTCACCTATAAAAAGATATTGACAAAATTGAATGGGTCCAAAGACGGGCTAAAAAAATGGTGGAAGGTCTTAAGCATAAAACGTACCAGAAAAGACTTAATGAACTCAATCTGTATAGTCTGGAGGACAGAAGGGAAAGGGGGGACATGATCGAAACATTTAAATATGTTAAAGGGTTAAATAAGGTTCAGGAGGGAAGTGTTTTTAATAGGAAAGTGAACACAAGAACAAGGGGACACAATCTGAAGTTAGTTGGGGGGAAGATCAAAAGCAACGTGAGAAAATATTATTTTACTGAAAGAGTAGTAGATCCTTGGAACAAACTTCCAGCAGACGTGGTTGGTAAATCCACAGTAACTGAATTTAAACATGCCTTGGATAAATATATATCCATCCTAAGATAAAATACAGAAAATAGTATAAGGGCAGACTAGATGGATCATGAGGTCTTTTTCTGCCGTCAGTCTTCTATGTTTCTATGTTAATTACTGCATTTATCTTTTGACAAAGAAAAGTCAGTTTGTACAACTAGCCATTATCTAGATGTGAAATATTTTTTATTTCACTTATCTTTGCAAGGCAAAGAACAAAGGAACATTGGGGATTTTATTCAGTTTTA
This sequence comes from Erythrolamprus reginae, assembly GCF_031021105.1. NCBI lineage: Eukaryota > Metazoa > Chordata > Lepidosauria > Squamata > Dipsadidae > Erythrolamprus > Erythrolamprus reginae. The sequence continues at coordinate 225,699,987 of NC_091952.1, forward strand.
ATAGTAACAAAAGACATGTTTAAAATATATATTTGCTGCATTACAGCATACAGTATGTATTATACATGCAGCATTTTTAATCTACATTGTATGAAGATGACTTCTTATTATGAAGATGACTTATATGTTTAAGAATTTGTGTTAATTATTCCATTAATGTTTACTGTATGTGTTCTGAAAGTTTTGCTTGGTGTACTATAACAAAAGCATCAGTTTCCCCAAGTAATTAAATCACAATATTGGTTAATGGCAAAATTGGACATCAATTGAACACTTTGGGATAATGATTAATTCTTTCATTGATTAATTACAACTTTCTACCCTAATTAAAGTTCATCAAATAGTTCAATTATTAAAAGTTATTAAGTAGTGTTCCAAACTCATCTATTGTAAAATTCCATTACAAGGGGAGTTTTCTAGACATCTGCATCAGATACTCACATCATTAGCCTGTTATCATGCACATGGTTGTTATATTTTAATTCTCTTATCAATATTATATGACAATTATTTTCTCTTTTTTTAAGGAAACTGGACATATTTATTATATGGGCTTGATAGTCAATCCCTGTTTTAGCAAGCATTTAGCAAGCCTAAGTATTCACGCAGAAACTCATATAAGTACATATTTTTGAAACACTGAAGCAGCCATTTGAAAATTGGTAGAACTGACTCATTAACTGAATGCACAGACAAACAGCAACAGATTATGAAGCAACTGTGTAAATGTGGGAAAAGATATGGGTGCTTTAATGAGCTTAAGAAAGGAGGTGTTTTTTAAATGCACATCTGCTTGTGGTAGTGCACATCCTTTCTTTCAAAGGATTTGCATAGTTGTAGTAGTTCTCAAAGTTGTCTATTCAGTTTGTGTCTGCTGCTGAGTTAAGATGTAAGAGCGATGATACATAAACAAATATATAGTCATGTCTCTTCAAAGCCATGACACTGAGTTTAATAGCCGATAGTGAGTGGGAAATATTTATCCAAGATTTTTGCTGGTAATTTCATCAGTAAAATATGCCAAGATGTGCCTTGAAGGCGAACTTTGACAGCTCCATGCTGCTTTGCAAAATGACAATTCAGTTACCAGTTACCCAGAAACATCTTTAGTTCATATTGTAATTGGATAGTGGGCATTTCTTCAATTGTCCCAGTTGCCTTGAAAGAGTAGCATCCTAGACACTTAGCATCTAGTGGTGTCATCAGATATTTCATGTCCTTGGACCCTGCTGCTCCCTAATCTAAGATAGGAACGAATCACTAATTTTTCATCATCAACGTAAATTTCACTTTATACTAACATAGATAAACATCCCAGCATCTGGAAATTCATGAAACATACAATAGATATGAATATATCTGTTTCTGAAAGTGTAGGGAGTCTTTTATTACCTAATTTTTGTTGCTCTGAGTCTACTTCGACATATGCACACACAGTTCTGATTTAAGAAAGCTTAATGATAGCAAATATATCAGTCTTTAGGAATAGGACATTTTACTTTCATCAAATTAGAGGTAAAAATGCTTAAGTGGACTGCTGAAATCACTTCCCCTAAATTAGACATGGTCTTATGTATAAAGTGTGGTAAAGGGAACATCTGAACTTGATATGACTGTGTGAGTACAGTGATACCTCGTCTTACGAACTTAATTGGTTTTGGGAGGAGGTTGGTAAGGCAAAAAGTTCGTAAGACGAAACAATGTTTCCCACAGGAAATAATGTAAGATGGATTAATGCGTGAAAGGAAAAAATATTGCAAAAACGGCGCTCCACTGGGCACCACCGCTCAGCTGTCACCTTTTGAAACAGCCGGGCGTTTCTCAGCGTTCTCCTGAACCCGAACCTGAAAAGTTCGGCAAAAGTTCAGGTTCGGGAGGCCACCAAGAAGCGCCGCCACCCGGCTGTCACCTTTGCAGAAGAGCCACGGAGCTGTCGGCCGGTCGGGAGGCTCAAACGGAGGTGGGGAATCCCAATAGGGAATTCCATGGGCGGAGATTTGACGTCACGAAGACGTCCTTCCTGGAGTCCACGTTTCGGCCGGCCAGGAAGGACGTCTCCGTGACATCAAAGCTCTTCTGCAAAGGTGACAACAGCCAGGCGGCGGAGCTTCTCAGCGTTCTCCTGAACCCAAATGCCGAACCCGAACTTTTGATGAACATCCGGGTTCGGCATTTGGGAGAACGACGAGAAGCCCCCCGGCTGTTTCAAAAGGTGACAGCCGGGCGGCGGCGCTTCTCGGCAGCCTTACGAACCCGAACCACGAACCTAAACTTTGCCAAACTTGCCAGGTGGCGGGTTCGTAAGGCAAACAAAGTTCCTAAGAACAGGCACAAAAATCCCGAACCCCGGGTTCTATCTCAAAAAGTTCGTAAGACGATGGGTTCGTATCAGGAGGTACTACTGTATTTTCATATCAGAAGAGAAATGGTTAAGAAGTTCAAATCTATTTTCAATTTGAAAAGCCTAACAACTCATTTAAAGGAAGCAAAGACATTATCAGTTTCACTGATATTTGTTGTACCTTTTGTAATGCAGATATAATAAGCAACATGTAGCAAATTCAAGGTGGGATTGACTATTCATTGCACAAAAATACATATCAGGGGAAGGCTCTGACTTACATTGCTGCCAGTTTGCTTCCTCCCATGCCACGTGGCTGCATATTTTGCACATGCGAGAATGCAAAGAACCAAAGAATCAAAAAGAAAATTCCCCCAAAAGGCAAAAATGAGATGGCGAGGCACGTGCAGTGCCAGAAACTGGCTTCTGCAAATGTGCTGGGGGAAAAAACAGATTTTTTTAAAAAAAAAATCAAAAACAAAGAGGTGGCATCCATGAACCAGCACCAACAGAACCGGTTCCAGAACACCATCATGACATCACCAGCAACTTGCTACCTGTTCAAACAAAGAGGTCCAAACCAGGAGGAACCCACCTCTGATACAAATAGGAAAAATCATCTTTTGGGAAAGTATAAATACATTGGTATAGAAGTGACTATGACTTTTTGAACATTCACATTGATGTCTACAGTGTTTCCAAGGAAATCTGACATTAAAAATGGATAGCAAGAAACTCCACAGTGACTTGAAACATGTTTCCTAGATCTTAATGGTGCTTTTTAGTTGAAAAGTATATCTAGAAACAAAATATGGAGCACTTTCTCTTTTATCTATTATTTACAGCAAACCAAAGAAAAACTACACAGCAGCCAGATGTAACTCTATAGATTCAATCCTGTAGTTGCTAAAATTCCTGAACAAGTACTGTTAGAACAATGAAATAGTCACTTGTCCATTGTGTTGCTGTCCTCCACAACTTCCTAACTGCCCTTATCAGGGTTTAGTTTAATTAATATCTTACACTGAATCAGTTGTACTTTATCCCAACTGACCATAAAATTATCCTGAGCATAATACCTAGATTGCCTGTTAATACTTTTTGATATGGCATTATCATATGATATAGCATACAGAACATAATATCATGGTTTTTTGAGACCCAAGGATGTCAATGCAATATATATATTCATGTGTGTGTGTGTGTGTGTGTGTTTTATGTCGAATAACCCCGGCATACCCAAATATGGGAGGAGCCTAATGCTTCCTTTTGCATCTCAGCCCAACCCAGGGCCATATCCAAGACAGTTAATTTTTCATAGCCGACAAACTATATTCTGTATGTGTAACATATTTTGATGTTCACTTTCAATTCAGCAAAAATGGTTTTGTGTTCAGCTTTGTGTGAGTGTATATGTGTGGGTATAAATATAAGTATGCATTTGCTAATAAAGAAATAAAGGGAAACTAGTATAGATCTATTTCAAGCTATTCTCATCAGCTAGCCATACCCTTCTGAGATTCGAACTTGGGCTGCTTGTCTTCTTAGGCAGTGCTTTTAATCTCTAAGCCACAAGTTCTCCTCCCTTATCAGCTGAGCCAGGGGAACGATTGTTTGTTGATTGATTGAATGTTTTTTTTGTCAAGTCACCTCGTATACCCAAATATGGGAAGAAGCATACTGCTTCTTTTGTAGTGCAGTATGTTCCCACCCTATTTGGGTATACCAGGTGATTTGACAGAAAAACATATAGGTCTGTGTATGCACATATATATGATATGCATATGCATTTTTATATATACAGTCTATATTCATTCATTCATTCATTCATCCATTCATTCATTCATTCATTTATATTTATTTACCATTTTTGTAACCCACCCCAATTCAAATATAGGCTCTAGAAACAGTAGCAATTCTGTTTTACCATGATTATTGTTTTAAAAGAAACAAGTTGACATTAATATTCACTGTGTTTTCATTAGCAAACTGTATTACTGCAAAACCTTATGTAAGATGAGAGGGGATAAAGATAAAATTCAAGAAAGTTTTACCTATTTGTTTTCTGTACTGATCCACAGGTGTTTTTGCAGAAGCATCCTTCTTGCCCATTTTTCTGTATTTATGAACTCTATAATAAAAAAAAAATTAAAAATGCTCAAGAAACTTCACAGCCATTTTAAAGGTCATTCTCATGCTTCAACATAACTAATCGATCAATCAATTAATTATATACATAGAGGGAAAATATAAACAGGACAGAATTTGATTACGGAGAGAATAATCCATATAATCTAAAATAGAGTTGAAAAATCTCAAGTAACACAACATAAGAACATAAGAAGAGCCATGCTGAATCAGACCAAAGCATATTGAGTCCAGCATTCTGTGTCACACAGTGTCCCACCAATTGGTACATGGTGATCTTGAGCAGGAAGAGAAGGCAAAGCCCTCCCTTTCCCTTGTCCACCAATAGATGGTACCCAAAGGAATGCTGCCTGCCTCAACCAGTACTTGGACATCCATTTCAATAACCACTGATACACAACAGCATAGACTGGTGCTGAACGTGTGGTGAAACAAACTTAATCTATCTCTTTCAAGTCAGATATGTTACATAGCTTGACAAAATGAAATTTATCCTGATTGTGTTTGTGTTTCCAATCGTTCCTTCCTAACATTCCTGAAAGTTCCAGCTCTGCCCTCTTTTTCTCAATGACCAAAGTAACAAGTGCAAACTACTTTAAGGTTTTACCAGTCACCTGCCAGCAATTTTCACCCTCCTTAAAGAAGAAAAGCACATTGATAAAAGTCCATGACTTATTTTAATCCTCCTTCTCTTGTTAGTGGTGGAAGGCAAAAATCTTGCAAAGTTTTAAACAACACAGTGGGTGGATGGGGGAATACTAGCAAATCAAGAGGGAATCAACTTGATATGTAATATTTAGTGCCATTCACAACCTCTAAACCATAGAATATCAGATGAATGCCTGCATCAACAGGGCATTTCAACATCATTCTAAAAAATCAGTTCTTCAAAAGAACTACACTATAGTTCAGTGAAAGCTCTAATTATCTTTTAACTCTTCAAAGATACACTACAGATATTAATAGATTTATCCCCTTTTCTTTGAATTGTGATCATCATTCATAAACTATTCACAAATCCTGTATGTAACATTTATAATTGCCCCTGTTGATTCCATTTCTCTATCCATCTATCTGTCTATCTACACAGAGAGAGAGAGACAGGCAGAGAGAGAGAGAGATGAACTACAGATAACAATATACAGTGGAACCTCGACATACGAGCAGCTCTACTTACGAGCTACTCGAGATAAGAGCTGGGAGGGGAGCGACATTTTTGTTCGCCTCCCGAGCTCACATTCGGGATACGAGCGCCAAGGAGCTGTTTCCTGAAGACGAACGCTAACTTCCGCGTTCGGCTTCAGGAGACAGCTGCGAAGCGGCGCGGGTGTTTTAAAACGTCGCAGCCGGCCTGGGGGGCTCGGGGCAGCGTTCGGCTTCAGGAGACAGCTGCGAAGCGGTGCGCGTGTTTTAAAACATCGCAGCCGGCCTGGGGGGCTCGGGGGCAAGCCCCCAAGCCCCCCAGGCCGGCTGCGACGTTTTAAAACACGCGCGCCGCTTCGCAGCTGTCTCCTGAAGCCGAACGCTAACTTCCGCGTTCGGCGGCAGCGGGTTTTTTTGTTGTTGCACGGATTAATTGACTTTACATTGTTTCCTATGGGAAACAATGTTTCGTCATACGAGCGTTCCGACTTACGAGCCTCCTTCCGGAACCAATTAGTCTCGTAAGTCGGGGTTCTACTGTATATACAAGATCGATCTGTCTGTCTGTCTGTCTGTCTGTCTGTCACTATCTATCTATCTATCTATCTATCTATCCATTTGCAGGCACACAATGGAACTACAGTTAAATAACATAAATTCATTATTTTTATTCCATCCCTCTTTATATTACCTTCAATTTCAGATATAAAGAACAAAAAGAAATAAAAAGGGACAATTAGATGAATAGGTATTATAGTTATAGTTTATTTAATTCATAAGAAACAGCTAACTTTTTTTACAAAAGCTTACTGCAATTTAATATTTGCCACAAAACATCAGCAATGAAAAAAATGTTTTAACTTCCAGTAAAATAATTAATGGAACATAATGCCAATGCTATTATTAAAGAAGTAGTAGTTTGGGTTAGTAAGATGAAGCACTTAGATGTGTATGTGCTTCAAACTGTCACTGATTTTGTAGCAGCCAATACCTCTAAAACTGCTGTGACTTTTCTTTGTTCTTCAGAGCTGCTCAGTAATCATCATTCATTTCAACTGCTTTGATAGTTAGATAGCAAACTCCCAAGAAACCCACTGAGACATTAGCACATGCAGCCACAATGTCTAATAAGACAGCTATTTGCATAAAAGATCAGCCACAATTTAAAATGTCTTGCAATAGATGTGGAAAGGGAATAACAGATCTATATTAGCATGTACAAAACCAAGATTGTTTTCACATTTGAATTCCCAGGGGACCAAAGCTCATCACCTTTCCCTGATTAAAAAAAAAAAATCCTGCAAGTTGCCATAAGCCTGTTAACTAAAATACAGATTCATAAGGAAAAGAATGTTGATTATTTATTCATCCTGTTGAGAAACAATTTTGTTGTAATCATCGTACCAGCTCACGAAATATTTTACAAAGGAAACCATCTCCTCTTTATACAATTAACACAGATTCCTTTTTTTCCCCTTTCCTATTTTTTTAAAAAAGAGAAATGTGTTCAACCCTTTTTTCCACTTTATGAACAGGAAAAAGTCCAAATTATTTATTTGTTTGTTTCTTTCTTTGTCAAACATGTATAGGATAGTAGTAGTTTGTATAAACATAAGTAAAAAAGTAATGATAACAGTAGGAGAGGGACAGTAGGAGAGGGACGGTAGGCACAGTGATGTGCTTACGTAGGCCCCTTACAGACCTCTTAGAAACGGGGAGAGGTCAACTGTAGGTTATATTCAAAGCCTGATTCAAACATTGAAAAAAGTAACTTTTGGGGGGGAAATGGTAAAATTGATAAAAGCTTCCAAAAGGAAGCGTTCACATTGAATTCATATTTATAATTTATAACCTATAAATGCATCCATTCTGTCTCTTAAGAACCAAAGTTATTAAATAACAATAAAGTATCCAAAGTACTATGTGAAGCTAAAGCTATAAAACACTAAGAACTTTACCATCAACTTTAAAACATTCAGCAGTAGCAAAACTGAATGTAATATTTGTTCACAGCCCCATTTTCTGCTGAACCAACACTATTAGAAACATTCCTAGATTCCAAGTATCCATCAATGATGTATTTGGAAATATATTTGCTTTTTGATTTGGGCAAACACTACCCAGTCTTAGGCTTTCTGAAATGTGTGTGTGTGGAAATGCAGTAGAAGTTCATTTGTCTCTTTCTGTAAATCTACATTTGAAAGAAACTTTATCATAGCATTATGGAATAAGGAATTCTATTAAATTTGCACTGTTCTTAATTTCCTAAGAATTTTTTAACCATTTATTGTAAGGCTTACCTGAGTAATACCACTAGAAGTCTAAATTTATAGAAAATCTTACATAAGATACCAAGTGGCAAGATTGACATTTTTGATCAGAGATAAGAAAATAAGTATTTTTTTATTAAAGACTGGAAATCTCTTATGAACTTTTGGTTGAAAATTGGGCAGGGGTGAATAAAATGGTGACTTGTAGATTTGCTGATTAAAAATAATTGAACACAGGAAGAAGGGAATTATGATGTAATTTTAAAAAGTACTTTTCTTTTCGAAAGCATATTCCTTCTGAATTGAGGTTTTTAAAGATAAGTCCCATAGTGAGAAGGACTCCCAAGTATTTAATATGGAACTCTGGCCAGTCATACATTCCCTTAATGCAGAAGTAGACAATCTGAATTCCCCAGCGGAATGAACCAAAGAAGCTTCTTGCATGAGAAGCAAAGTGTCTTCAGGGAAAAAACAAAGGGAGTCCAGTTGCCTTTTGAAAAGCACCTTTTGAAAAACACTTTTGGGACAGTAAGTCCTGAGCTGTTGAGATTCCATTGCTCCAGTATGTCTTTAAATACATAGTTCTAATCCTATATACGCTTCCTCTTTCCACAATTCCAGAGGAACACTTTATTTATTCGTGCTTTTTATTTCATTTGTTTGGTTACTATTTATTAAATTTCTAAATCATCCAATTTTAGACCACCTTGATTAAAGTTACAAAGTTATTAAAAAAAAACAATTCCATGAAGAAAAAACAAAACTCTATAAAATTACGATCCAAGGGAACAAAACCATATTTTCCCATCCTCCTTCAGTTCATTTATTCTGTCCTGTTCATCAAAAGGGCCCCTCCATCTATCTTAACCGAAAACCTAAGGGAAAAGTCTTTTTAAAGAATGCTTTAATGCAGGTAAGATGGAAACCCACACAGGTCTTTGAGGTGGATGCTATTCCAAAAGGGACGATACAATGACCAATGCAGAGTTTCAGATAATCCTTCTGCCAATCTTGCTGTCTTAACATCTACAGAAGGAAAGCCTACATATGTACAGAATACTAAAGAGGACTCGTATTCACAACATCCCGATTTAAGTGGAAGCCTCTCCATATGTTCTTGTACATGTACAGTAATACCTCATGATACGAACTTAATTGGTGCAAGGAGGAGGTAAACAATGTAAAGTCAATTAATCCGTGCAACCAAAAAACTCCCTGCAAAAAAACGGCTTTCGGCGACTGCTGGGAAGCCGCGCGGCTGTTTTAAAAGGTGACAGCCGGCCTGGGGGGCTTCCCAGCACCCCCCCGAACCCGGGTTCGGGGTCCGGGGGGGTGCTGGCAAGCCCCCCAGGCCGGCTGCGACCTTTTAAAACAGTCGCGCCGCTTCCTAGCTGTCTCCTGAAGCCGAATGCGGAAGTTTGGCTTTGGCGTTTGGCTTCAGGAGACAGCTGGGAAGCGGCGCGGCTGTTTTAAAAGGTCGCAGCCGGCCTGGGGGGCTTGCCAGCACCCCCCCGAACCCGGGTTTGGGGTTCGTGGGGGGTGCTGGGAAGCCCCCCAGGACGGCTGCGACCTTTTAAAACAGCCGCACCGCTTCCCAGCTGTCTCCCGAAGCTAAACGCGGAAGTTCGGCTTTAGCGTTCGGCTTCACTAGACAGCTGGGAAGCGGCGCGGCTGTTTTAAAAGGTCGCAGCCAGCCTGGGGGGCTTCCCAGCACCCCCCGTATCCCGAACCCGGGTTCAGGGGGGTGCTGGGAAGGCAAAACCCACAGCCACTCCATCTTATAAATCATCAGTTTCATCTCAGAATGATCTAATATTAGGATCCTCAAAGATGCATAAACATTTGCTGTTTAAGCATTACAAATGGAAAGATGAAGGTTGGTTACCTCTAACACACACACACACACATTCTCTTAGGCAATATATTTGAACTCACTCACCATAAAGGACCAATTGTTTTTACATTTTAAGGAAGTTTATTTCCTAATGTATCTCAGAAGTTATTCATTACATACACACAGAGCTACATATATACATATAATACACAGATGCAAATGTACAAGCTATAAATCACACATACTGTTTTCGTTCATTTATGGTTCTATATGCGCTAAATGATTAATAAGAATAATAACATCCAAAGGGACATTCTGTATACACAGCAATATCTACTGGCATAGAAAAATTCAGGAAATTAGTGGTTCTTGTTTAATGCTTTTTGCTTCAATTGCAGAAGATGATAAAATATTAATAAGTGTTTTTGATCATGAAGATAATGAAATTTTAAAAAGTAGTTCTTCATTAGAAAGAAACAAAATTAAGAATCTGTGGCTAATAAAATGAATTAAGATTTTAAGTAGCGATCCAGCAACAAATGTTATATACTGTGTTTAATTACTGTAAGTGTTCAATTTTCTATATTTTGAGAGCCATTATAGTGTGGAGGTTAAGATGTTAGAATGACAACAGAGAGAATTAGGTTCTAGTCCTGTCAGCCACCAAAAAAGACATGCACAGTTATTTCAAAGCAGTTTCCTTAATTGTCCCTCCTCTATAGACAGAATAGGCATTATTAAAGATACACTCTGACAATTGCTAAGGAGGACTTCTCTTAGCCCATTTTCTCCCAACCAAACTTTCTAAACTTTGCTATCTCTTGGCCCTCTAAAATACAGTTCCTCTCTCTTGGGAATCCAGACTACATTCCACTATAACACCATCCATAGTCACAGCTTATTATGTGTTCTGTCGAGCTCTCTGGTAGAATCCTCCCGAAAATTCACAGATACAAATTTCAGACACACACACATTTGAAAATGCAAAACAATGTTCTTTATACCGAAAATTCAAATAAACTAAGCACTCTTTTTGTATAACAAAGAGCACTCATCTCCAAACAAACTGGTAATTGGTACAAGTCACTTATCAGTTCTGTGATACTTAGCTTGCAGCTGTGAGGCAATTCACAGTCCTTCTTCTTTCACAAAGTGAAACACACTTTGCTCTGGTTTAGTTTCAAAGCAGGGAAAAATCAGCACACAAAGGTCAAACTCAGCAAGGCAGGCACGAAACACAATGATTAGATAATCCTCCACAATGGCCAAACCCACAGGCTGCTATTTAGAACAGCCTCACTAATTACCACAGCCCCACCCAACCACAGGTGGTCTCATTTTCTTTGATAATAATCTCTCAGTTGTTGCTGCCTATGCATCGCTCTCCGCATGCGTGGCTGTATCATTAACTCTTAGGTTTAGGTTTAGGTTTAGGTTTATTGGATTTATATGCCGCCCCTCTCCGCAAACTCGGGGCGGCTCACAACAATAATAAAAAACAGTACAGTACACAATACCAAATCCAATGCCCACCCATCCAATCCGAATCCAAGGGGGAGCTAGATAATTGATCTCCTTCTGAGCTGTCTGCCCCACTCTCCTCCTCCCTGTCACTCATGTCTTCTTGGTCAGAGGAGCCTTCATCAGCAGATTCCACCGGGAGCAAAACCGGCCTGCGGCATGTGGATGTCTCCCCCACCATCCACAGTCCTTGGGGCAGGAGCTGGGCCAGAGCTAACCACAACAATTATGAATGGAAGGAAGGAGGAATTTCTAAGTTTCTATAGACATCACAGGAAGAATGAATAATGGAAGCTGATGATTTCGCTGGTTTGGTAGCTGCATTGGAAATTAGTTGATTTCCAGATGCAATTCAATTTGATGGCTATCCAGAAGACCTTTCATGGTCCAGACCCAATTATCTGAGAATTATCTGGCTTTTCCTGTATTCATTTGTCCCCATTCAACCAGTTAAAATGCAATGAATTTCTTATGGATATTGTCATTAAGGGGCTGCCACAGGACAGAACAACACAAACAGGCAATTCCTTTAGCTGCTCTTCCTCTCTATAGGAATTGGACCATCCCCATTATTATTATTATTATTATTATTATTATTATTATTATTATTATTATTATTTATTAGATTTGTATGCCGCCCCTCTCCGAAGACTCTGAGGTCTCTGGAGAAGTGTGTTCTGTGATTTGAACATAGGGTCTGAAGCATTTATATTTCTTAGTGAGGATTTTTTCAAAAAATATTTATATGAATTGTAGGATTTCTGGTATATTTTTTTGTTTGCAGTATATTGTTAGCCATCTAGAGCCTGTGGGAAGGTAAATAACGGAGGCGAAGGGGAGAAGGAAGAAGGGAACACATGGTTAGACTGTGAAAATGGATATCTTATTATTCCCACTCCTACAAAAGTTCACATTTTAGTTCACAAAAATGAAGAAAAAAAATCCTGATTTTATACAATTCAGCAATAGAATAATTGTTGAGCTGTGGAATGTCTTTCCTTAGAGATTTTCAAGATGAGGTTGGGCAATCAGCTATGTTTATTAACTTACAGAAATGCACGAAACATATAATTAATTTACAGAACTCATTTGTTCATGGAATTCATTTCCCTGAGATATTACAGTAGTCAATAACTTTGATGGCTTACAAAAGAGACAAATTCAATAGCAGCAAGTCTATTCATGCTTATTAGGAATCTAGGTAAATCAGCCCTCCATATTTAGAGGTAGTGTTCTGATGTTTATTAGATGCTCAGAGCAAGCATTATGCTGCCTTAATGATAAGACACCCCCTCCCTGAGCCATCTTGAGCCCTCACCTTTGAAAACAGGGTTATAGGCTGATACAACAAGGGAAAATTTAGTGATTCATAGACAGCTTTCAAGTTTCTGTTTTCATTAATTGAAATCATACCTTTAAGAAATTCTTGTGGGTGCAAAATACTGTCACCCCATTGTCTTCCTACAAAGTGACTGTAACAGTGCTTACACATGCTGTAGATGGCTCCTGTATTTTTATTTTTATTTTTTGGACTACTGGGTATTTTGGTTCATTTAAGCTGTTTTAAAGAGCTTTAATTGGTTTCTGTGCAATGGTGATGCAGGTGATGCAGACAGATACAGTGATACCTTGTCTTACAAACTTAATTGGTTCCGGGACGAGGTTCTTAAGGTGAAAAGTTTGTAAGACGAAACAATGTTTCCCATAGGAATCAATGGAAAAGCGATTAATGCGTGCAAGCCCAAAATTCACCCCTTTTGCCAGCCGAAGCACCCATTTTTACGCAGCTGGGATTTCCCTGAGGCTCCACTCCATGAGAAACCCCACCTCCGGACTTCTGTGTTTTTGCGATGCTGCAGGGGAATCCCAGCAGGGGAATCCCAGCATCGCAAAAATGAGCACTTCGCAGGCAATGGAAGTCCAGAGGTGGGATTTCTCAGCGAAGGGAGCATCAGTGAAATTGCAGAATCACAAAAACACCGAAGTCCTTGAAACCCCACCTCCAGACCTCTGTGTTTTTGCGATGCTGCAATTACACTGAGGCTCCCCTCGCTGGGAAACCCCACCTCTGGACTTCCGTTGCCTGCGAAGCGCCCGTTTTTGCACTGCTGGCATTCCCCTGCAGCATCACAAAAACACAGAAGTCCGGAGGTGGGGTTTCCCATGGAAGGGAGCCTCAGGAGAATCCCAGCAGCGCAAAAACGGGTACTTTGCTGGCAACGGAAGTCTGGAGGTGGGGCATCCCAGCAGCGGCGGTGGGTTTGTAAGGTGAAAATAGTTTGTAAGAAGAGGCAAAAAAATCTTAAACCTGAGTTTGTATCACAAAAAGTTTGTATGACGAGGCGTTTGTAAGACGAGGTATCACTGTACTTGAACACAAGTAATAGTCAGATGACCCAATGAAACTCCATCTCATAATACATGGTCAGAATTAACCATAGCTGGAAAGTTCATAACTAGGAAGCTATGAACTTCTAGAACCATGATGGCGAACCTAGGGAATACATGTCACCTGTGATAACCATATCGAAGGGCAACCAAAGCACGTGCTGGCAGCTGATTTTCGGCCTTAGGGAAGGCTTCTGGATTCCATGAAGCTTCCAAAGTGTGAAAAATGGCCCAACACACAAACCAGAGGTACAGAAAAAGAGACTTCCGATTTGGCTGTTGAGTCTTTTTCTTTTTTGGTACTCTGGAGCCTTTCAGGAAAGACTTCTGAAGTCTCTGCAGTGCAAAAAATAGCCTAGCGGGCAAACCGGAAGTTTGAAAAATGGACTTTCGGTTTGTCCACTGGGCTCTTTTTCGCAATCTGGAAGCCTCAGGGAAGCCTCCTGAAGCTGGGGATGACAAAAAAACCCGGCCAAACGGGCCAACTGGAAGTTTATTTCCAAACTTCTGGTTGGCCTGGTTGGCTGTTTTTTGCTGTCTCCAGGCTTTAGGATTGTAGGGGCTTCATTGAGGCCTGTGTGCATTCATGGGGACAGCGCAGAGCCAGAGGTTGTACGCATGCACAGGGGTAGCATGAGGGTTGTGTGTATGGGTGTGTGGACGTGCATGTATGCTAGGGCACACACACATACTGTTTTGGCATGCAAGCCAAAAAAGGTTCCCCATCCCTGTTCTAGACAAAAACGAATCCAAAAGTTCTAGGGAATTCCTGTGACTTGTCATTCAGACAAATTAATCATTCACAAAGGAGGAAACAGTTACAGAAATCAGAACTATAAACTAGTAAGTTTGAAATAAGGAAAGTATGAGCAGGATATCTGATGGAAACAATTTTCAGATTTTTTCTTCATCCTCCTTTGTCTCAATATGTTCTGTGGAAAACTTCATCTAGACCAGGAATTCTCCAGAGCAACCGGAGTGACGAGGAAAATTGTATTACTGAGCCTGATTCCAGTGGAAAGCCTCTGCTGAATCCTAGTGTTTTCCATAAAAGGAAGGGGTACCATCTGTTTACAGAATGACCAATCTGGATCACACTATTAGCCATAAATAAGAACATGTATTAATGGAAATGAAAATAACTGAATAAACGTGTGTGCTTACATATGTGTGTAATTATTACATAGAACTTGCACATCAACAACACGAATACTTTCCACTCACTAAAAATATGTTTCATAAATGTTATTCAGCTGTCCTCTTCTCTTTTGCAAAGTAGTATTCTAGTTTTCAACATCTGCCACATAAAAAAGTAAGTATTCTTCCAAAGACTTGCTATGCCTGCAAATATGCTTAGGAAGGCTTACATCAATAATTACACTAACATCTGAGGATATAATTGTGCCTGTAAGGGAAGGAGGCTCTCCTGCTGCTATATTCAGAAATCCTTCCATGAATTTTCAACTTTAATTAAATATGGGAATGATATTCTATGTAGAGCATAATGCCACTACTGTATTTCCCAATTCTTGTGTACAAGGCAGCCAGGGTAATGGTGAATAAGAAGCATCACAAAAAATGAGTGAATATCAGCATATGGGGAAGATGTCAGAGGTGGAGTCCTCCTGGTTCGGACCGATTTGCCCGAACCGGTAGCGACCCACTGATGATATAACAAGTGCTTGGAATTCAAAGATAATTGATTTAATTTAATAATTTAATTTATTTTGCTATGTGATCTTATCTCAATTCAGAAATTAAGAAAGACTTGATCTACTCCATACTCAGAAGGGATGCTTTAGTATTATAAACTAGATTCAGAAGCCTTTTTTTAAAAAAAAAATCCATGAAAAGCAATAGCAAAACATTTTTGTTGCCAAAAAACCCAGATGAGCAGTGCTTGAAATCAGCATAAACTGAGCTTGAATTGAAGCAGAGTTAGTAATTTTATTTATATAGAAGGCGAAACTGTCTTTCCTTTTGTTGAGCTTTCTACAGTTCAAAAACTTTAAGCACAGGAGGAAGAGTGCGTGCCATACTATGGAAGACTGTGCATAGTTTGGGAGAATTCATTCTGATGTGAAAGCTGTATATATGTGCAGTAAAGCTCAGGTGTGGCCATATGTCAGTTCACAGAACACTTTTTCAGTTCACAACTGTTCCATGGCAACTGTCCAACTCAGAGCTGATAGATTCATTGCAGACAACAGACTGGATTGCCAGATGTGCTTTATTTTAGAGGATTATTTCTTATTCCAAAACATCGCAATTCTACAGAAAACAACAGTTGCCCTTTATTCTAGGCACAACAGCGCAACAGTCTTATTGCTAAACTGTAATCTGCCAAACTGGCTATATACATATTAAACCAATGATGGCTAACCTGTGGCACACATGCCACAGGTGGCATGGGAAACTATATCAAAGGGCACGTGAAGCATTTTCCTATGTCAGCTCCAGAGGACATGCTGTCTAGATGTCTTTTTGCCTTGGGAAAGGCTGTTTCACCCTCTGGAGGCTTCAGGGAACCTCTCTGAAGCCCCAGAGTGAAAAAAACAGCCCAACAGGCAAACCAGAAGTTTGGAAAAATGGACTTCTGCTCCCATTGTGCTTTTTTCACACTCTGGAGGCTTCAGGAAGCAAAAAACAGCACAACGGGCATAGCGGAAGTCATTTTTCAGAACTTCTGATGGTCCATTTTTTCACCATCCCAGGCTTCAGTGAGGCCTGGGCACATGAGCAGGATAAGGACTTTCAAGGGAAACTTGGGTTTCCTTAGAACTCTATCAAACAATTCTCCATGCATGTACAAGTTCTCACCAAGACACAAATCCACGAGCAACCTTCTGTTTTCATACCTGATCTCCATTATGCTTCCCAGGGGAAGAGCCTTCTCTGTGGCGGCTCTGACCCTCTGGAACCAGCTCCCTCCTGAGATTAGGATTGCCCCCACCCTCCTTGCCTTTCGCAAACTCCTTAAAACCCACCTCTGCCATCAGGCATGGGGGAACTGAAACATCTCCCCCTTGCCCATGTTGTTTTGGTGTTAAATTGATTGTGTGCTTGTTTTTTAATATTCTGGGGTTGTTTTTTATGAATTTTTTTAGCTTAACATTGTAATTGGATTGGTGGGTATTGGATTTGTTATTATGTATTTTTTTTACCTTGTTGTGAGCCGCCCCGAGTTTGCGGAGAGGGGCGGCATATAAATCCAATAAATCTAATCTAATCTAATCTAATCTAATCTAATCTAATTCCACATTTGTCCCTAGCCCATTAGAAAGTGACCTAAGCCATCCTTAGCTGATTTTATGTTCTAATAGTGCTTGTTTTCCTCTTATTCTAACATGGTCCCATGGTAACTTTGACACATGTAAAATAAGTTAATTTTGTTTTATCCCATTTTGGCGAGGTGGGTGGGGGAAATCAAATGATTGGCAGTCCTCAGAAACCAAACAGAGAAGAGAGACACTAAGTGATAGGAGCAGAAAAATCAACAACATTCAGTTTTGCTTATACAGGTTTGAGTGAATAGCCTATAATTGGGGTGGGGGAGCCCTAAAACCCAAAGCCATCTAGGTCAAAATTGTCACACTTTTCCTACAGTGCAGTGGATCTTTCCTGACATTCATTATCAGGCTGAATATCTGTAACAACAAAGTTCCACAATCAAAGTCCTAACCTGAAGGGGAAAATTATTTTTATCAGTATTTAATCAGTTATTAACCATGCTGAAAAGGGGAAGTGTTCCATAGAAGGTTCAAAGGCAGGGAAATGATATTAACATCTCTGTGCCTGTAACTGGTATATTAATCCACATTTAAGTATAAAACGTATCAGGAAAGACTTAATGAACTCAATCTGTATAGTCTGGAGGACAGAAGGAAAAGGGGGGACATGATCGAAACATTTAAATATGTTAAAGGGTTAAATAAGGTCCAGGAGGGAAGTGCTTTTAATAGGAAAGTGAACACAAGAACAAGGGGACACAATCTGAAGTTAGTTGGGGGGAAGATCAAAAGCAACATGAGAAAATATTATTTTACTGAAAGAGTAGTAGATCCTTGGAACAAACTTCCAGCACACGTGATAGATAAATCCACAGTAACTGAATTTAAACATGCCTGGGATAAACATATATCCACCCTAAGATAAAATACAGAAAATAGTATAAGGGCAGACTAGATGGACCATGAGGTCTTTTTCTGCCGTCAGACTTCTATGTTTCTATGTTTCTATTTTAATAGTTAAAAGAACATCTGCAGCTCATTTTGCATCTGATTTGATCAGAGCAACAGAATTGTATCAATGTGAACTGAACAATACATTTCAGAATCTTCTGAAAGTACACAACACACACATTTTGCTACCCCGGGACAAATAAGTAGATCAAATATGAGTGACATCAAATCACTACACATAATATTGCAAGATTAAGACTTCTGTTAAGATTTAGATTTTTTTTTCTGAAATGGAGACAATATTTTCTAACTCCTGGTAGCATCTCTGAACCAAAGTGGACTACGGCTCATTTATTTCCATATGTAATATATAACTCCCACTTTGGTAATGTGATGTCTAATTTTCTTTTGTCTTATCTATTATTTATTGTACAAGGTACCAGAAAAAATCCATTTGATATTGATGATGGCTATGTCTAACCATCAAGTGCATTAGGTTTCAGTACACTATTTCTATGTCTGCTTTGGGACCGCATATAACTCTGACCTTTCAAATAGTAACTGGCAATACTACTTAAGCTGTCTGCTAATTCTAAAATGTAAATATCTAGACTGTTTAGACAACAACATACATTTTCAGTTCTGAGCCTGTTTACACGGGATCCAGCTCACTTTCAATATTTTAAAGCATAGAAGATCCAATAAATAGGATCAGTTCATTCATATATTTTATAAAAAAGGCAGAATTAAAGCACTCAAAACTTGCAATGATGCACGATCCAACTCTCTAAGGTTGCATCCAGCCCTTTTAAAAGCCTTGGATACACCCGCTGAGACTTCCAAAAGCTACCATGTAAACTGAAGCGGTAAATTATGAAAGAAATGCCTGAAGAAAAGTAGCTTCTATATTTTATTTTATTCAAACGGCATAAAATCAAATCTAGTTTCCTTTTTTCCCCTATTTTTGGAAGTGCAGGCATTCCAAGACTAAAGGCAAACTTAATCCTGAAAAAATCCCAGAATCCTAGCCTTAAGATAATGATGGCGAACATTTGGCATGTGTGCCAAAGGTGGCGTGCAAAGCCCTCTCTGGGTACATGCACCACTTGGTCTTCTGATTTACGACACACACATGCACACTGGCCAATTCGTCTTCGTGTGCGCCGGAGCCCCAGAAACCCCAAAACCAGCTTGCCAGTTCACATGTACAAGCCCATCTCCATTTGGGTTTACCACCTGGTCTTTGGATTTTGCTCTGGCACACAAGAAACACCAACTGGACTATGCACACCAGCCAGCTAGTCTTTGAGTTTCCAACACTCCGGGTCAGTGGTGGGTGGGCCCCAACTGGAATGAGGGGGAATGCTGCTCCGGTAGCAGAAATGGAGCTTCATGCGAGCTCTATCACCACCGTCCTTGCACATGCAGTGCACACATTTGGAATACTGTGTTCAGTTCTGGAGACCTCACTTACAAAAAGATATTGACAAAATTGAACGGGTCCAAAGACGGGCTACAAGAATGGTGGAAGGTCTTAAGCATAAAACGTATCAGGAAAGACTTAATGAACTCAATCTGTATAGTCTGGAGGACAGAAGGAAAAGGGGGGACATGATCGAAACATTTAAATATATTAAAGGGTTAAATAAGGTCCAGGAGGGAAGTGTTTTTAATAGGAAAGTGAACACAAGAACAAGGGGACACAATCTGAAGTTAGTTGGGGGAAAGATCAAAAGCAACATGAGAAAATATTATTTTACTGAAAGAGTAGTAGATCCTTGGAACAAACTTCCAGCAGACGTGGTTGATGAATCCACAGTAACTGAATTTAAACATGCCTGGGATAAACATATAACCATTCTAAGATAAAATACAGAAAATAGTATAAGGGCAGACTAGATGGACCATGAGGTGTTTTTCTGCCATCAATCTTCTATGTTTCTATATTTCACATACAACCGGCGAGATACCGGTGAAAACCTGGTTTTCCTCCATTTTTGGCCTTTTCACACGCGCAGAAGCAAAAAACAAAAAGGCAAAAATCTCATTCTTGTGCAAGATTCGACATGCACATGCGCACCCCAGCCTGTTCCAGTAGCACCAGGAAATAGTGGTTCGTCCCTGCTCTAGGCACTCGATGCCTAAAAGGTTCGCCATCACTGCCTTAGGACAACAGTCACAATAAACTACAGACTATCACTGCACAGTTCAATATTCATAAACTGCTGAAGCTAGAAGTGTAAAAGTTAATGATTGGCTCTTCTTAGAGTACATCACAAAGCTAGCGTACAGCTGGCCTGTTTTGCTTGAGAAGTGAAATGGCACATTCTACCACATGGAGCTAAAACAAGCTGATAAAAGATTTCTGCAGAACTTCTACAGTTCACGCCATCCTTCTCACCACTGTTGAACCTAATATGATTGCTATCTCTTCATCATAAGCACTAAATTTGCTGCTAATGTGTTGAAAAATTGTTGTGGCTCTGGTTTCAGCTTACAGTTTGCCAAGATCATCTGCTCTGGAAAAAGAAACAAGACCCAGCCAAAGATAGCATGAAATATTTGTAAACTAAACCTGTTATTAGAATCTTGGGGCATTCTTATTACAAACAGAAAAGAATAAGCAATAACACAGCATTTATAATATGCTAATGGTTATTAGTTCATGGATGTTTTTCTTTCTTTTTTAGTTTATTTTTATTAATTTTACACATAAATATATTCTTTTTGTGTATTTTAATTATTCTTTCCTTCATTTTTTACTAAATGGACTAATAAAATAAAAAAATGAATATTTTTTAAAGAAACAAGTGTTGAGAATTTTCACAATTGTCATTCTTAAAGATTTTTGTATTTAATTGAATTTGTGGATTTATGACAATATCCCTCAATAAATGTTAACTCCAAGTAAGCTTCACAAAAACTCATTAACATATTTAAAATTAAAAAGTTCAAGGGACACTTAACATTAGAAATATTAATTCCTCTCTACATATTCATTCCAAGCTTGCTCTGTTCTTTATTTTTAATTTTTAATTTGTGAAGGTACTGACTCAGGTTTTCTGCTATTCTCAAAGTTCCACGAAAGTAATGAAATATGAAATATTCTAACTTATGCATTTTGAAACCCCTGACCTATACTGTACAGTATTTCTAAAAAGTACAGTGATCCCTCGAGTATCGCGAGGGTTACGTTCCAAGACCCCTCGCGATACTCGATTTTTCGCGATATAGTGGTGCGGAAGTAAAAACACCATCTGCGCATGCGTGCCCTCGCGCATGTGCAGATGGTGTTTTTTACTTCTGCACTTGGGAAGACCCCCGCCCAACAGCTGAGGACCCGCCTGCCCGCCGCTTGTCCGGCCGCCGCGCCGCTCGTGCCGCCGCTGCTGGCGCGAGCAACGCCGCTTCCCAGCTGAGTGGCGCGAGCAACGGCATGGGTGGGCGAAGGGCGGGCGCGCGGACAAGGGGCGCACGAGCGGCGTGGCGGCCGGACAAATGGCGGCCGCGCCTGGCGGCAGCACGAACAACACGAACAGCATGGCGGCCGAACAAACGCACGAGCAACGCAAGCGGCGTGGCGGCCGGACAAATGGCGGCCGCGCCTGGCGGCAGCACGAACAACACGAACAGCATGGCGGCCGAACAAACGCACGAGCAACGCAAGCGGCGTGGCGGCCGGACGAATGGCGGCCGCGCCTGCCGGCAGCACGAGCAACACGAACGGCGTGGCGGCCGAACAAACTCACGAGCAACGCAAGCGGCGTGGCGGCCGGACAAACGGATTCTCCTCCGACCTGCCCTCACCTTAGCTTCCAGCTGATGCTTCGATCCTTGGAAGAGGCCAGAGCGCCTTTCTGCACCACACTCTGCGCTCGGGTTCCTTTCCGGAAGATGGAAGTTTCTCTCTTTCCATCCTTTCTAGCAATACAATACTCGATGGTTAAAACCATTTTAACCATCGAGTATTTTATTGCTAGAAAGGATGGAAAGAGAGAAACTTCCATCCTTCCATCCTTTCTAGCAATACAATACTCGATGGTTAAAACCATTTTAACCATCGAGTATTGTATTGCTAGAAAGGATGGAAAGAGAGAAACTTCCATCTTCTGGAAAGGAACCCGAGCGCAGAGTGTGGTGCAGAAAGGCGCTCTGGCCTCTTCCAAGGATCGAAGCATCAGCTGGAAGCTAAGGTGAGGGCAGGTCGGAGGAGAATCCGTTTGTCCGGCCGCCACGCCGCTTGCGTTGCTCGTGAGTTTGTTCGGCCGCCACGCCGTTCGTGTTGCTCGTGCTGCCGGCAGGCGCGGCCGCCATTCATCCGGCCGCCACGCCGCTTGCGTTGCTCGTGCGTTTGTTCGGCCGCCATGCCGTTTGTGTTGCTCGTGCTGCCGCCAGGCGCGGCCGCCATTTGTCCGGCCGCCACGCCGCTTGCGTTGCTCATGCGTTTGTTCGGCCGCCATGTCGTTTGTGTTGATCGTGCTGCCGCCAGGCGCGGCCGCCATTCGTCCGGCCGCCACGCCGCTTGCGTTGCTCGTGCGTTTGTTCGGCCGCCATGCCGTTCGTGTTGCTCGTGCTGCCGCCAGGAGCGGCCGCCGTTTGTCCGGCCGCCACACCGCTCGTGTGCCAATGTCCGCGCGCCCGCCTTTCGCCCGCCCACGCCGTTGCTCGCGCCACTCAGCTGGGAAGCAACGCTGGGGTTTCCCCGCCGCCCACGCAAAGGGGAAACCCCGGCAAGAGGGGGAAGACCCAGGGAAGCCACCCAGCAGCTGATCTGGCCAGGGGGAAGCAAACTCCACCATCTACGCATGCGTGGCCATAGGAAAAAAAATGGCGCACATGCGCAGATGGTGTTGTTTACTTCCGGGTTGAAAAATCGCGATATAGCGTTTCGCAATAATCGAGATCACGAAACTCGAGGGATCACTGTACACAGACAAAACTTGTTTGGCCAGTTGAATATTTGTATTGAATAAACACATGCTCAGAGATCTTGTTCTCTTTTAAAAGCCCAAATCCCATTAGCTCTGCACCCCTAAGGCACTGCTCATGTTTAAATTAATTGTTTTCCTGTTTAGGGTTTCATATCACGATTTATGATATTTTAACTTGGCATATTTAAATACAGAGTAACAACATTGAGCCTCCTCCTTTTACTTTGATTTTAAAGTCTTACTTCTCATTGGCTTTAAAAGACAGATTTCCAGATTGCACTAAGCAATAGCAGTTCCCTCTACAATTTGCCACCAGGCTGACTTTTTATATGCTTGCATACATTTAGATCAGGGCTGTCGTAACAGCATTATGAGCCCTGGACAAAGCAGTGTACGACAATTACTCCCAGGAATGAAAATGTAAATAAAACATGTACTTTCATATTAGTGTTAATTTTAAAAACGCAGTAAAATGTAATAAATATGTTGCTGTATTTATATGATACAAGCTAGGTGCATTGAAGGGTTAAAATACATAGATTAGTATTGGCCCCTAACCTCCTGGATCCAAGTGAAGTGCCCATCAGGCCCATACATTAAGACAGCCCTGATTTAGATAGCAAAACAGCTGCCAACAAAAGCTTGGATTCAGTAGTATAAAAGCTATTTACAGCCACAATTTTCTTAGGATCAAAGTGAGTTTAGTGACACTACTTTTCATACTTGTGAACATATTACAAGATATAGTATAAAGGTAATAATGTGAGCTTGCTCGTTCCTCAACTACAAAAGTGCCTAGCCCATTACCCCCGCTGCAAAAATAAAAACCCCTTGATGGATAGATGGACGGATGGACGGACGGACGGATTCATTCATTCATTCATTCATTCAACTTCTATGCTACACAATCCCAAAGGACTCAGGGCGGCTTACAAAATAAAATAATACAATACAACAAGATAAAAACAATAAGAATAACAATAAATCGAATATAATATCTAAAACTAAACCCCATAATAAAACCCATGCATACACACCATTCATACAGTTTGGCCATAAAAGATTACAATTCATGCCCCGCAGGCCTGCCAGCAAAGCCAGGTCTTCGTGGCCTCAGTAGGGTGGGAGCAGTACGGACAGTGGGAGGGGGGGGTAGATCACCCAATATCCACAAAAATACAGAACTTTTTAAGGAAAATGCTTAGTGGAGCTGCAATAGCACCACTGAAGAGTATCTTCAGGAAAATGGTCTAGAAAAGGAGATAATATACAGCTCTTAGACTAATTTTACATGACCCTTGGTCTGTTTCCAAGTGCTCTGGCCCCTTCCAAAAGTGATTTTTTTTCCCCCTGACAGGTGAGTGCATAAGCAATAGAAAAAGAACCAGACTAAATTCATACAACGAATTAATTTGTTCTTGATTTAGCACACTGTAGAAGCCCAACTATTGAGTTTTATAGTTTAGGGCAGGGGTCGGGAACCTATGGCTCGCGAGCCAGATATGGCTCTTTTGATGGCCGTATCTGGCTCGCAGACAGGGCTCCTACCTGTCTATGGCCCGGGCCCCGGCGCCCGCCAAAAACTCCCCAACCCCGAAGAGAGCCTGAATAATGGGGGGGGGCAGGCCCGGCGCTTCTGCTGAGCCCAGTCTTCTCCCGGTGGCTTTCGACTCCTCCCGCCGAGGAGCTGCAAGGCTGGCCTCGGCTCCCCTTCCCTAAACCCCCGCCAGCCCCCTCCTTCCCTTCCCGCCCTGCCCTCCTTCCCCGAGGCATCCCTTGCCCATCATCCCCTGCTGGCCAATGGGACAGCGGGACTGCTAGATGGGCAGCTCTTCCGGCGAGGGTGGGCCTCCGCCCGCGCAGAAAGCATCCTCCCTCACACCCAGCGCCGGCCATGGGGGCTTCCGCCGCCGCCTTCCGCAAGGCCCCCCAGAGGAGCCGCGTGGGTCTTCTCCTGGTGAGTCACCGCTCCCAGAGTGTAGGGGGGGGGAGCTTTGCAACCTGCAGCCGAGGCGTCCCGGGGACTTGCAGCAGGTGAGAATCGCCGCCGGAATTTCCAGCAAGACAAAAGAGAAAAAAAAGTTTCGCTTCGGAAGCGGCCGGGAGTCTGTGCTTTTGACAGCCCCCCACCCCCCGCTTCGTTTAGGGGCGTGGAGGAAATGCCGCCCTGGTGACAGGGGAGCCGATGGTAATCGCCCTTTTGATAGCTGGAGCAATTTAAAAGGGGAGGAGCTCCGGGCCAGGGAGGGGAAGGCGAGGGGGGGTGCATGAGGGAATGCCTCCCTCCCTCCCTTCCTCCGGTATAAAAACCCAGGTGAGGCGTCGCGAGGGCTCCACGCGGGGTCTTCCGGCCCGGCCCACTCAGGAGCAAGAGAGGGACAGAGAGAAAGAAAGAGGGACAGAGAAAGAAAGAGAGGGACAGAGAGAAAGAGGGACAGAGAAAGAAAGAGAGGGACAGAGAGAAAGAAAGAGAGGGACAGAGAGAAAGAAAGAGGGACAGAGAGAAAGAAAGAGGGACAGAGAGAAAGAAAGAGGGACAGAGAGAAAGAAAGAGAAGAGAGAGAGAAAGAGAGAGGGGGGGAGAAAGGGAAAGATAGAGAGGGAGAGAGAAAGGAAGAAGAGAGATAGAAAGGGAGAGAGAGAGAGAAAGCAGGAGACAGAGAGAGGGAGAAAGAGGGAGAGATACAAAGAGTGAGTGAAAGAGAGAAGAGAGAGAAAGAAAGAGAGAAAGAAAGAGAAAGAGAGGACAGAGAAAGAGAGAGAGAGAATTAGAAAGACAGAAGGACAGAGAGAAAGGGAGAGAGAGAGAAAGAGGAAGAATAAATATTAAATATTGTATTTGTTCCCATTTTGTTTTTTACTTTAAATAAGGTATGTGCAGTGTGCATAGAGATTTGTAAAATAATAAAATAGATAATTGACATAACTTACAATGCGTTGTGTGACATGTCCAACATTCCAGCTTCTTTCTTCTGCGAATGCCTCAAAGCTGGCATTCTCTCAACATCAGGTGGGAAGAATGCCAGCTTCCAGTCATGCGCAGGAAAAAGAAGAAGCCAGACTGCTGGACTGATGTCATGCATCGCAAGCTCACAATGTAAGTTATTTATTTAATTTTTTTACTGCTAATTACCATTGTTTCAGTCCAGTTGTGGCTTTATACAGCAGGGAGGAGCATTCCTTGCTGTACTAAGTGAACATTGGAGCGATTGATCTGTCAATGGCCCTTTAAACATATTGTACGGCTCTCGCGGAATTATATTTCAAAATATGTGGCGTTTACGGCTCTCTTAGCCAAAAAGGTTCCTGACCCCTGGTTTAGGGTGATATACAATCTCTTATACCTCTGATTTGTCAGGAAATCATGGCTCAAAAATAAAAACGTGAGATCCCATCCACCTGGGGCCAAAGCCTGTCTAATGATTTACAAGACTATCTGTTGTTGCCATACACAGCAAAAAAATCTTGGACTTATACTTTCAAGGGTCCAATTAAATTGAACATTACCATTCTAGAACTCCGCAAACATTCTATCAACACCAGTCCTAGCGCTGATGATGTTACCTAGCTTGGGTAAATAAACAGCAGCAAAACAAACAAGTTTGGAGACCCTTCCACCCCATCAGTCCTTGTGGGTTTATATAGTAATGGATAATAAAGGGTGCAATTTGAGGGGAAAGGGAGGTAATGAGAAAACAATTTAATATCTATGATCTTCGCTGTTTGAGCCATTGTTATCTCTGACTGGGGAAAAAGGGGATATAGTTTCACAAACTCAATCAACCTGGCAAAATTCATCCATATTTACACAGACATCACTCCTAAGATAATATTTTGTTATTAAGTAGCTAGTTATAAACCCAGGGTCAACACAAAAAGAAATTAACTTCTCCCTGTTGTGCCTCTTACCAAACTCAAGCGTAAGAAGATAGATGTGGGACAAAAAATTCATTCATTCATTCATTCATTCATTCATTCATTCATTCATTCATTCAATCAATCAAATTTCTATGCCCCCCCCTTCTCCTAGGGCTCACACTAAGTACAGAATATAAAGAAATCTAATATTAAAATATAGTAAAATCTCAATGCTAAGACAAATAAATATCTAAACAAAGTTATACTCTAAAACCCCTAAATATTTTTTTAAAGAGTTCTTAAGGGGAAAATTTATTTATTTTATTTAAGAATTTAACTTACTTAGGAACTTTTAGAGTTCTTAGGGGGGAGATTTATTTATTTATTTAACTTAATAATGGCCTGCCATCAGAGGTTGTGAATGCCCCAACTCTCGATATATTCTGGTTGGGGTGGTGTAGGGTTTCCTGCTTGAGCAGGGGGTGGACTTGATGACCTGCAGGTTCCCTTTCAACCTAACTCAACAAACAAACAAATACATTCGATTTCTATGCCGCCCAATACCATTGGGATTGGGTCACATAGCAAATCAATTGAAAAAATCCTATCTATAGCCTAATTTTGTTTTCCAGATGTTTTGGGAACTATACCTTCCGTGATGCCTATCCAATGTATTCAAGAGAAATGTTTGCACATTTGGAGTATCCAAGGCTTGAGCCAGCCTTAGGCTCAAATCCGGTAGTAAATGGTAGTAAATATGTCTCACGAATTCTATCAGTATTTTTCAAACGTGGCAACTCTTTAACTCCCAGAATTCCCTGGCAAGGAAGCTGGTGGTTTGGGGAAATTCTGGAAGCTGAAGTCTACACATCTTAAAGGTTGCTTGCTACATTTGAAAAACGCCGCGTTGTATTCTCCTAATTTCAATCCCTTCTTACGAGGTAGCGCTATCTACTGTACTTTGGCCATTAGATATAATCAGGATTACTCCTCCCCCCCCCCCCTCCATCAGCGGACGCAAAGTTGGCACCAATTTATGCCTGGCTAGATTTCGAACCACGGCGGACGAACCCAGCAAAAATTTCCCAAAAGAAATCTGATATTAAGAAAGCGATCCTTCCAATTAAGCGAGATCGGCAATGAAAAGCAACGTCCTAAACAATCAGAGATGATAGAAAGGAATAACTGTCCTTCTTCCCACTTTAAAAAAAACTTATTTATTTTCCCTTTGTAAGAGAGACTTGAAGCTCTCTAAATCTTGCAAAGATTTAAATCTGTGCGGAAGAGCTTACGCTCTCCCTCGCCCGTTCTTCCTCTTTCCAGCCCATTGCTCAAGTGATATTGCCCGAAATCAATATGGCGGTTCTATCACTTCTTTAGATAACACCCCCCGCCAAAGAAAACACCTATGAGCCGAGACCCTATTTAGATGGACAGCAAGTCCTAACCAATAACGACCCAAGAGCTTCTTTCCTCTAAGCAATCGGAGGGGAAGTACGGAGTTTGACTAACGGAATGGTCCGCCCCCCCCAGCCTTCCTCGAAAGTGAGGTACGGTTATGATGGCGGTTGTTTCGGGCTTGCGCGGCGCGCGCGGGCGTTCGCTAAGCTGTCAGGCTGAAGCGAGAACGGTTTAATTCTCTGCCCAGGCCTTCCTGGCCCTCCCCAACAGCCGACACTCTCCCAACCGTAGCGGTTATTTCCTCGGTACCTTCTGAGTCAAGCATATCAAGCGCCGCCTCCGCTTTGCTCCTCGGTGGCGGACAGACGCGTCCCCCATTAGGCGGAAGCGATCCGCCTCTCTTGGCTGTCCGCGGGTAGCGCCGCTGACTGGGGAAGGGAGGTAGCCGCCCTCCCTCACCCCGACTCCACAGCTGCTGCCCCGGCTGCTGAGCACTTTTTCCGCGATTGCCTGTTGTCCGACCTGCAGATTTAGATTTATTAGAGTTGAAGAGACCTTGTTGGTCATCTAGTCCAGTGTTTCCCAACCTTGGCAACTGGAAGATATTTGGACTTCAACTCCTAGAATTCCCCAGCCAGCGAATGCTGGCTGGGGAATTCTGGGAGTTGAAGTCCAGATATCTTCCAGTTGCCAAGGTTGGGAAACACTGATCTAGTTCCACCCCCACCCCGAATAGAATTATTTATTGACCAATATTTCAACTATTGAAAACTTTCCTTTCTGCCATATGAGGATTTTTTCCTGCACAAAACTTCCAATATTAGTAGAACATGAGTAATGTACCCTACACATTTCTGCGACATGCCAACCTTCATTTTAGACTAGAACAGAATAGAATTCTTTATTGGCCAAGTGTAATTGGACACACAAGGAATTTGTCTTTGGCGCATATGCTCTCAGTGTACATAAAAGAAAATACACATTTGTCAAGAATCATGAGGTGCAACACTTAATGATTGTCACAGGGGTCAAATAAGCAATTAGTAAACTTAATAAAAATCGTAAGGATACAAGCAATAGGTTACAATCATACAGTCATAAGTGAGACGAGATGGGTGATAGGAATGATGATAAAATAACTAGTAGTAATAGTGCAGTCTTTGTAAATAGCTTGGCATTATTGAGGAATTATTTGTTTAGCAGAGTGATGGCGTTTGGAAAAAAAATGTTCTTGTGTTTAGTTGTTTTGGTGTGCAGTGCTCTATAGTGACGTTTTGAGGGTGGGAATTGAAACAGTTTAGGTCCAGGATGCAAGTATTTTAAAATATTTTCACAGCCCTCTTTTTGCCTCATGCAGTATACAGGTCCTCAATGGAAAGCAGGTTAGCAGCAATTGTTGTTTGCAGTTCTGATTATCCTCGAACAGGAGTTCCTACACCATTCGAGAAAGATGGCAGTCCAGTCTCCCCTAGAAGGTCTCAAGTGTTGGGGCTTCTCACAACCTCCGCTGGCAAGCTATTCCACTGATTGGTCGCTTTCACCATCAGAAAGTTTCTCCTCACTTGCAGGTTGAATCTCTCCTTGGTCAGCTTCCATCCATTATTCCTTGTTTGGCTTTTTGGTGCCTTAGAGCAGTGTTTCCCAACCTTGGCAACTTGGAGATATCTGGACTTCAACTCCCAGCATTTGCTGGCTGAGGAATTCTGGGAGTTGAAGTCCAAATATCTTCAAGTTGCCAAGGTTGGGAAACACTGCCTTAGAGAACAGCCTGACTCCCTCTCTCTGTGGCATCCCCTCAAGTATTAGCAATAGTGTTTAGATTTATATATCACTTACAGTGCTTTACAGCCCTCTCTAAGCGGTTTACAGAGAGTAAGTATATTGGAACACTGCAATCATGTTACCCTTGCTCCTTCTCTTCACCAGACTAGCCATGCTCAGTTCCTGCAACCGCTCTTTGTATGCTTTATTTTCCAGACTCTTTATCATCCTGGTTGCTCTCTTCTGCAATTTCTCTAGAGTTTCAACATCTTTTTTGTAATGTGGTGACCAAAACTGATGCAGTAAGGTGTTTGATCCTCCTGTTGTACACCCAGCTGGTGAGATGGGAATTGTAGTACAAAGTAGCTCTCGACTTACCATAGTACGTTTAGTGACCGTTTAAAGAAACAACAGCAGTAAAAAAAAAAGTGACATGACCGTTTTTCACACTTGGCACCAATCAGTGGGTTCTGAAATAGTTTGCTACCTGTTTGTGCGCGCGATGGGAGGGTGGCTGGAGCATCCTGCCGCTGCTGCTACCAGTTCTAAGAACCGGTCCAAACCGGCAGCAACCCCACCGCTGACACCATTGCACAATCCCCAGAGTCACATGATCAGAATTCAGATGCTTGGCAACTGGCTCATATATATTATGGTTGGCAGCGTCATGTGATCGGCTTTTGAGACATTCTTACAAGCAAAAATAATGGGGGATTCATTTAACAACCACATTACTAATTTAACAAATGCAATGATTCACTTAACAAATATGGCAAGAAAAGTCGTAACATGGGGGCAAAACTCAGTGTTTCACTTAGCTACATAAATATTGGGCTCCATTGTGGTCGTAACTTGAGGACTACCTGTATCTGGAGAATTAGAATGTTGGACTGAGTTATGGCTTGGGAGTCATGAGAGCCAATTTGGTGTAGTGGATAAGGCACCTGGTTAGAAACCAGCAGACGCTATGTTCAGGTTATGCTTAGGCTCAAAGCCAGCTGAGTAACCTTAGGCCAGTCACTTTCTCTCAGCCCTAAGCAGCAGACAAAGCAGCAATACCTGTTTGTTGCCAAGAAAATTGGGTGTGCAGTCAGCAGAAGTGTAATAGGGTGGTGATCTAGTGTAAGAGAGTGGTATAGGTGTAATGAGGACCCAGATTGTGGGGGCAATAGGCTGGCTCTGTTAAAAAGTGCTATTGCTTACATGTTGTAAGCCGCCCTGAGTCTAAGGAGAAGGGCGGCATAAAAATCGAATAAATAAATAAATATAGCTGTGAGGGCGTCATTCACGGGGACATTTAGATCAATAAGTGTGCCCATTTCAAGCTCTTGGCCTAACTTCACAAAAGAAAGTATTTGAAAGATGTTTGTAGTTGGTGAAAAATAGGGTTAAACATCAAGAGACTAAACAAGTTTTATTTACTAGTCATTGATATTAAAGTCCAGCAAATGAATGAATACTTGGCAATCCCAAATTGAGAACTCTTGATAGGAGCAATTGCGAAATGCATTATTTGTGTAGCAGTGGCAGGTTGCTCTTACCTGACTACTGGTGCACTGCACGCGCATCCTGACAATTTATGCACACACGCTCTCTCATGCAGTCTTGCTTTTGTGCATGCGCAGGAAGCAAAAAAGCGTTGAAATCTCACACATGCACAATTTTGGTGGGTTTTTTAAAACTTCTGCACATACGCAGAAGCAAAAAATTGCAAAATCACACACATGAGATCATCCCCACAAGAGATTTTGCTTCCATGCATGTGCAGAAAGCAAAATTAAGGCAAAAATTTCACACACAAAAAGTGTAAATGGACTGGTAAAGAAAGCACCAGAGCTGTCGTACGCAAATTGCACAATCCGCAAGGCACTGCTGGAATGGAGCTCCGGGGCATACTGGTAGGAGCCCACCACTATCGTGTAGTAATAGAAAAGCCTTTGTTACAGGCAGTTGTCTGCAAAGATTCCAGCAGCTGCTGTAGTAGCAAGCAATGGTACCAGTTACAGCAGTATTAAACTAAGTCCATTTTCTATTACAATGCAAACAAGCACCAGCTTAAGTCTCCATGGCTGTAGTCTTCAGGGACAGTGAGCAGGTTTTCACATCCTTTGGGATTGTGTCCCCAAGTCCCCCTTTTATGTCTTGTCATGTATATAAATATTTAAAAACCTTTGCCCTTGGAGACATTGTTATCCCAAACACAACAATCTGCCTTGCATTCAGAGCTGCCCCAAACATTCTTCAAGCCTATTTCCCCCTGTGAGTTGGGAAAACAGAAAACGCAATAAATAAATATAAACAGATGTACTTTTTTAACAGAATACCTCTGATACCTTGTTCTGCTTCAGGGGAGGACCGGTTATACTGATTGGTATAATTCTTATTTTAAAGGATATTTATTATTTCAATTCCAAAGCTCTCTGACTTCACAACTATGCTAAGCAAATTATTGATGAATATAATCAAGATTTTTTTAAAAAAATCTAATTGGAAACCAAAACCCAAAAAACCAATCAGTCAGTAACCAACCAAAGGGTATATATGCAACAGAGCTTTGCACATTGAGACACAATTTATGAACCCGCATCTCTGCTTTTCTACCCATGTTCTTTTAACTTGATTCAATGCAAAGATACAGTAACAATGTAAGATGCACAGAGTTGCTGTATGAGTTGCATAGCCATATAAATTTGTTTAATAAATACTGAATGACTATGAATAATTTGAAGTAGTATATAATAATGTTATTTTGAAAGTACAGTGATCCCTCGATTTTCGCGATCTCGATCTTCGCGAAACGCTATATCGCGATTTTTCCCACCCGATGACGTCACTCTCTTCCTTCCTTTCTCATCTTTCTTTCTCTCTCTCTTTCTCTATCTTGCTTCTTCCTCTCTCACACTCTCTTCCTCCCTCTCTCATCTCTTTCTTTCCTTCTCTCTCTTTCTCT
This sequence comes from Erythrolamprus reginae, assembly GCF_031021105.1. Lineage (NCBI taxonomy): Eukaryota > Metazoa > Chordata > Lepidosauria > Squamata > Dipsadidae > Erythrolamprus > Erythrolamprus reginae. The sequence goes on from NC_091952.1 coordinate 225,732,714, forward strand.
ATCTCTCCCCCTCTTGCTGGCAAGCGGCGGGCGGGCGGGCGGGCGGGGGCATCAGCGAGGAGCCGGGGTTTCCCCTTTGCGTGGGCGGCGGGGAAACCCCGATCTTCGTCTGCTCGCTGCTGCTGCGCTGCCGAGCAGATCAGCTGCTAGGCGGCCGCAGCAGCAGTGAGCAGACGAAGATCGGGGTTTCCCGCCGCCCACGCAAAGGGGAAATCCCAATTCGGCTCCTCGCTGCTGCCGCCGAGCAGATCAGCTGCTGGGCGGCCGCAGCAGCAGCGAGCAGACGAAGATCGGGGTTTCCCCGCCGCCCACGCAAACTCCACCATCTGCGCATGCGCGGCCATGGAAAAAGGGCACGCATGCGCAGATGGTGTTTTTACTTCCGCAACCCTACATCGTGAAAAATCGATTATCGCGAGGGGTCTTGGAACAGAACCCTCGCGATAATCGAGGGATCACTGTACTTCCTCAGGGGGGAGTCCTCTGAAAATAAAGTTGGCCATCAGAAAGTTGTACACTGTCATTTAAACCTCTCTCATATGGGGAATAAGGACAAATAGGTTCATATTCCATTATCTGAACACTCAGCCATTGAGTCTATTTTTCCCCGTCCCTTGCTTTCACCCTATTGATTTTATAGCATTTTACTAAATGCTGTCATCCATACAGTTGTCTGCTATCATTTTGTTGAAAATGTGAGTCAATATTTCATTAAACATTGCCTTTTGTCTTCACCCTGAATTGTCTAGAGTATATGATTGTTTTTTTCATTATTTATTCAACGATGCCACTAAATTATGCATTCTTGATTTTAAAGATGATAATAAAATATTTTGTTTACAGTTAATATTGTTATGGCACCAACTTTTGAATTTCTATATAAAATAATTAATCTTGTTTTGGGAAGGGAAATGGGAAATGACAAGTCCCAGTTCATGCTGCCTCAGGGACATAATTATGATCAGAAATACAAAAATAGGGGGGGGGATCATAAACTTCCCATAACTGAAGCTCTAGAAAGTTTCATCTCAGCATGAAACTATGTTTTAATTATTACTATTGTTTGCATTGTTTATACTGCCAATGAACCAGATATAGAGTAAGAATTTGTCCTATTTAATTCTTCATTGCTTCACTGGAAGATGTATTTAATTTATTTATTTTTCTCTCCCCATGCCAATATGGCATTGTGTTTATAGCCAAATTCAGAACAGTGACATATAAATAAAAATACGATCTAGCAAAAATTGAATAGGACAAATTCCTGAAGCTACAATTAGTCCTCCGTATAACTTTTTACCTCCAGTGACATTATTTATATTTTTTAGGTTCCTTAGGAAATGAAAATCAGATTTGCTAACATGTATTTATTTGGACATTTTACTTTGACTTTTAACTAAAAAGATTCCAGAGTGGTTTACTTAGATTAGTAGTAAGATACTTTCTGCCTTTAGATATACAGTCTAAAATCATGAAACAAAGAGAGAAAGAGAGAAGTAAGCTCTGGTACCAGAGAAGCTTGCTATAAATATGAGAGTGGGACTGCAATTACAGAAATCCAATGCAATGTCTTTTGGATCCATAGCAATTACTTTAAAATTGTATCGCAAGCATGTATTTATGTATGCACATATGTGTGTGCATGTGCATATGTGTAAAAAAAATACTTTAACTTTTATAAATAAGAGCATGCAAAAATACATAGATTTTAAAGATAACTGCTTTATTAGAAGAATGTTTTTCTTTTTTTTCCTTTTTTATAGCTCTTTGTCTTTCAACTCATTTACTAACCACACAAGTAATGGTTATAAAGACTATCTTTGTTTCTGTAAGTTTTAATCACATATATTTCAAGGAGTCAAGCAGAGTGTTCAAATAATGCTTTTTAAAGGCCACTATGACACTACGCGGTTGTATGTGATGAGGAGATGCTACATTTACTTTGAGAGAGAGAGAAAGGGAGAAATCTGTATTTCATTTGTTACACTACTAACTTCACTTTAGGTAATTGCATTCAGCTTTATTATTGCCCAGAGCAATAACTGATTGTTAGTTATTGAAGTCTGAAATGATTTTCTCATCTCCCAGGGGAATCTGGAGATTTACATGGTGCACAGCAGTAACTAATAGATATAATCTGGTCATAATGTAGCCAAAGAATGTGTTATTTACTTAGTAAGAACATAGATGTTGAGCATTGTAACATTTCCTCATGAAATAAGGCAGATTTTATTTGTTATATTTGAGCATCATGTATGGAGTTCTTTTCCCTTTGTTTTGTTTTGTTTCTTTAAAAATAGATTTAACAGGTTTTCTACTCTTGAAAGATGCTGATACGGTTTGTTTGTACTTGGGAGAACGTTCCATTGCACTCAGTGGGTCTTGCAGAATTCAATCTGAGGATATCATAACAGAAAAAAAGTCAAGGTCTGTTATTTATCATTTCAGAGTGTAGGTACAGATTAATTAAGAAAAAAATATCAAAGTAACAGATTTCATAGCACATTGAACAATTCAACAATGCAATCAATTATCAAAATGGTGTGGGTTCCCTTCCGTGTATATGTTCAAGCAGAGACTCGAAAAGCATTTATCAGGGATGTTTTAATTTGTTTCCTGAACTGGGCAATCAATATAATTCAACAATATTATGTTGTTTTATAATAATAAGCCTGTCTCCTATGTTTCTAGCGCTTTCTCTTAACCAAGTGCTTTAGTGCTTTCCCTTAACCAAGTTAAAGTTATATCCTTCGGTCTTTCAGCAACCAGAAAAGTCAGCATAAATTAAAACCCCGTTGTTATCTTGACTCTGTTACATTAATGAAGACAGCAAATCAAGATATTTCCCCATATTCTTTTCCACTTCCACCAACCATCAACTATTAATGAGAAAATAACTATTAACCCCTCCCCCTAAAATGGAGTGGAAAGGGAAGAGCTATTTTAGATTGACACTTAGAATTATAAGCACCCAGTTAATACATGACAGAAAATAAGAGGAAGTTCAGAGTAGAGTGAAAGGGACTTCTTGCTATCATCATAGTCTATAGTCCATATCTGCATACATACAAATATATATATATTGTGTGTGTGTGTGTTCAATTTTGACATATTGCGGCTGCATTTCCTGCTTCTAAAATCTATTTTATTAATATTAAATATTTTCATTTTAAAAACAGAATTTTCAAGATATGTAATTCTGTAGTTTTGAATATCTTTCATGCCTACATGGGGCTACCTTTGAAAAATGTTCAGAAACTTCAGATCGTGCAGAATGCAGCTGCGAGAGCAATCATGGGCTTCCCCAAATATGCCCATGTCACACCAACACTCCGCAATCTGCATTGGTTGCCGATCAGTTTCCGGTCACAATTCAAAGTGTTGGTTATGACCTATAAAGCCCTTCATGGCACCGGACCAGATTACCTCAGGGACCGCCTTCTGCTGCACGAATCCCAGCGACCAGTTAGGTCCCACAGAGTGGATCTTCTCCGGGTCCCGTCAACTAAGCAATGTCGCCTGGCGGGACCCAGGGGAAGAGCCTTCTCTGTGGCGGCCCCGGCCCTCTGGAACCAACTCCCCCTAGAGATTAGAGCTGCCCCCACCCTCCTTGCCTTTCGTAAACAACTTAAAACCCACCTCTGCCGCCAGGCATGGGGGAATTGAGATCCTCTTTCCCCCTAGGCCTTTACAATTCTATGCATGGTATGTATGTATGTATGTTTGGTTTTTATATTAATTGATTTTTAATCATCAATGCCAAATTACTATTGTACACTGTTTTATTGTCGCTGTTAGCCGCCCCGAGTCTCTGGAGAGGGGCGGCATACAAATCCAATAAATAAATAAATAAATAAATAAATAAATAAATAAATAAATAAATAAATAAATAAATAAATAAATAAATAAATAAATAAATAAATAAATAAATAAATAAATAAATAAATAAATAAATAAATAATAAATAAATAAATAAATAAATAAATAAATAAATAAATAAATAAATAAATAAATAAATAAATAAATAAATAAATAAATAAATAAATGCCATAATTTAGCTTTTTCTTACTTAATTAAATGCTTTCTTATTCTCATACAACAAACTAGATTCACTAGCAATATAATCCGGTAGTCAGTTGGCCAAAGTAGTTCAAAGTAGCCCACTAACTACAGATGAAGTCACCTAAATCAAGCCAGGAAGGCTCCAGCAACTAATGTGACACATTATTCCATGATGGACTGCAGATAATGTGCACTAAAGCTGTCATGTATTGCACTCAAGTCGTATATCATATTGGTCCACACTTGGAAACCCACTCATGTTATTGATACAGAGGAGAGAAAAGTAGAAGAAGAGTGCAGGTTAAATTAAAATCTCTTCTTTTCCCTGGAGTACTATCCCTCTCTACTTTCACATTCTTCTTTTCATTAACCTTTCTGCCTCTTCAGTTACATCATGTGCCCACAGAATTTGAAACATGCCAAAAGAAATCATATAAAATATCTTTCTCCACCTTGGTATTCTCAAGATGTGTTGTGAGTACCATTCCCCAAATTTCAGGCAATTTCAAAGAATGGTATTTTAGTCTACCAACATTGCATCTTCAAATTGCCATCCAGCAAGTGCTGTCATACTCTTGATCTAACAATCCTTTCTCAGGTTTACTCAGATATTTATCTCATAAATAATATTTCTCATCTACAACTCCATCTTTAGATGCCGTGATTCAGATGGACAGTGCTTCAGGGAAAAGAACAGTTTTTAATTTAACTGTACTCAGAGATACTAGTTTTGTTGTCTTCTTGCAATTGCTTGAATCGTTTGAGTTGTTTTTCCTCCCTAGCAGTTTTCTCCTAAGTTGATGCATCAAATCTCATATTTATTTTGAGCTCTGTATTAATAAATGTGAGGCATGTCAGTCCTTAAATTTAGCTGGGCCATTCATCTGATTTGTTAGCTACCTAATTTACTCTGAAATTTGAAGTCCATTTTATTTTTGTCAAGTTGATTTCCTATCTAAAGAGTAAGAGTAACATTCTGTTATATCTGCTTTATTAGTGAGACCAGCTTTAATTTAATAAATATTTATTTATTAAACTTATATGTTGCCCATCTCCCTATCAAGTGACTATTCATTTAGAAATTCCAGTTTCAACTTGAACAAAATGAGATTAAAGTATACCTAGGTTTTTTGTAATGTACTACTAGTGATTTAACTTAATACATTGGATTACATCCAAAGTTGAGCTATTGCATCAATAGGATTTAAGTTAGTCTTTATCGAACCTATAATTCTAAAGCTTGCTTACCCTGCGAATGGTCACTATAAAAATACTTTTCCTGACACTGGTTGTTTATTTAATTGTCTTTGTAGACTAAATATGCATTACTCAATGCTGACAGTACTGTAAATAATTTATATATCGCATTACATAATTTAGATAGCAGTAACATTAGAGAAATCTAAAGCACTTCAAAACCAGTTTTTAAAATTAATTCTTCCATTGCTGTTAAAGATGCCTAAAATCCAAATTAGACCTATTTATTGATATAATATTCCTCAACACAAGACATCTAAGTTATAAAGATTACATTATTATTTGCAAAGTTATTAATATTTCAACAACAGTTAAAATGGATTTGCATATAGCTAGATCCTACTTTTGAATAAAGACAACTACCTTATTATTTAAATTACCTTTTCATTAAAGCATACAGGTGAAACTCAAAAAATAGAATATCACGCAAAAGTTCATTTATTTCAGTAATGCAACTTAAAAGGTGAAACATAATATATGAGAGAGACTCATTAAATGCAAGGCAAGATAATTCAGGCCGTGATTTGTCATAATTGTGATGATCATGGCTGTTATGTCCTAGGAAGCTGGGAAGTTTTCACTCCAGTCCGACAAGGAAGTGGAGCAGGAAAATTCTGATTGGCTCCTTCCCAAAAGGGCTCCCTATTTAAACCCCTTCCAAAAGCATGCAGAGGCTGATGTTTGCTCACTATAATTAATAAAGAGCTGAAGTCTCACTGCCAGTGTCCTGCCTGTTCAATATCTGAATGCAACAATGGTGTACAGCTCATGAAAACCCCAAATCCACAATCTCAGAAAATTAGAACATTACATGCAATCATTAAAACAAGGATTGTACATAAAACAATATCAGATCTCATATGTATTGCATATGTACTCAGTACTTGGTTTGGGCCCCTTTTGTAGCACTTAACTGCCTCAATGTGGCATGGCATGGAAGCTATCAGCTTGTGACACTGCTGAGGTATTATGGAAGACCAGGATGTTTCAAGAGTGGCCTTCAGCTCTTCTGCATTGTTCGGTCTCATGTCTCACATCTTTCTCTTGGTAATACCCCAATAGATACTCTATGGGATTCAGATCAGGTGAATTTGTTGGCCAATCAAGCACAGTAATCCCACGGTCATTGAACTAGGTTTTGGTGCTTTTGGCAGTGTGGGCAGGTGCCAGGTCCTGCTGGAAAATGAAGTCATCCCCATAAAGCTTGTCTGTAGAAGGAAGCATGAAGTGCTCCAAAATCTTCTGGTAGATGGCTATGTTGAACCTGGACTTAATGAAGCACACTGCACCAACAGCACCAGATGACATGGCTCCCCAAATCAGCACAGAAAGTTCACACTGGACTTCAAGCATCTTGCAATGTGTCCCTCTCCATTCTTCCTCCATTCTCTGGGCCCTTGGTTTCCAAATGAGATGCAAAAGTTTCCACAGTCTGGCCTCATGGGGTCACTAATCTCTTCTTAAAAACTTCCAGTGATGGAGCATTTACAACCTCTGGAGGCAAGTTGTTCCACTGATTAATTGTTTTGTTAGGAAATTTGAGGGACTCTTACAAAAATTAGGGAGTCAATCTATTTTCCAAAGCATCAAAAGGCACAATAAGAAACAATGGATGGAAACTAGCCAAAGAGAAAAACAACCAAGGACTAAGGAAAAATTTCCCAAGGGTTAGACCAATCAACCAGTGGAATAGCTTGCCATCACTAGAAGCTTTCAAAAAGAGTGAGGGAAGTACACCCAAAAGCACAGTGCCAGAAACCAATAAAACAGTGCAGAAAACTTAAAACATCCATTCCCCCCCCTTTTTTTAAAAAAAAAGTCAACCTCAAAGCTAAAGCAGCAGTTGAGAGGGAAACTAAAAGAAACTCTCAGCCTAATTGAAAACCTAGGTGTGCTGCCCCAAACCATTAACTCTTCCAAATCTATTATTCTGTGTCCTCTATGTTCTAAATTCATGCTACAGAGCAGAAGAAATACAGTTGGCTGGACCACACATGCATGATCTGTATGATCAAGCTGCATCATTGTCCCCTCCTGTATCTTTTCCCCAAGGAACAAACAAGAAGTAGCCAACATTGAAGCATCTATAAAAGATATTGGAAAACTTCAGGTAGAGTCAATTGATCACAGAAATGTTACTTAATGCTCTTTATAATGGAAATGTTTGTAATCTTGTCCTTCTTCCTGAAGGGAAAAGATTAATTCCATCCCTAGATGGGTGTTTGTTTGTTTGTTTGTTTGTTTGTTTGTTTTTATTTATTTATTTATTTATTTATTTATTTATTTATTTATTTATTTATTTATTTATTTATTTATTTATTTATTTATTTATTTATTTATTTATTTATTTATTTATTTATTTATTAGTTGGACTTGTATGCCGCCCCTCTCCGAAGACTCGGGGCGGCTCACAACAAGTAAAAACAGTCACAACAATCCAATTAATTAAAATATTTAACGATTTAAGAAAAACCCCATGTAATAGCAAACACACACACAAGCATACCATGTATAAATTAACATGCCCAGGGGAGATGTTTAGTTTCCCCATGCCTGACGGCAAAGGTGAGTCTTAAGGAGTTTTCGGAAGGCAGGAAGAGTAGGGGCAGTTCTAATCTCCGGGGGGAGTTGGTTCCAGAGAGCCGGCGCCGCCACAGAGAAGGCTCTTCCCCTGGGACCCGCCAACCAGCATTGTTTAGTTGACGGGACCCGGAGAAGGCCCACTCTGTGGGACCTAATCGGTCGCTGGGATTTGTGCGGCAGGAGGCGGTCTCGGAGATATTCTGGTCCGATGCCATGAAGGGCTTTATGGGTTTCCCTGCCCTAATCCTGTCAGTTTGTATTTTTTATTGACTTGATTCAGCCTGTAATGGCTGCATTCCAGCTGCAACTGTTAAGTGGAGCTATTAACTGGAGAGGGTGGGAGGGAGGGAGGGAGGGAGAAAGAGAGATATCCTGCACTTTGTTTTTAACCAGTTCTCTGAACTGCTTAAGCCATGAGTTGCCAAAGTTGGCTCTTCTATGTCATGTGGACTTTAACTCTCAGAGTCATGATTGGGTTAGGAATTCTGGGTATTGAAGTCCACAGATCATAGAAGAGCCAACTTTGCCTAACCCTGGCCTAAGCAATTTACTAACGGTTCTGGAGAACCGGATGCATTTCACCTGTGGGACAAAGATGAAAACATTTTACAACCTCCCACCCCCAGAGGAATGGTTGGTGAAAATTGACAAAACTTGGTGAGATGGCCAAAGGCATTTCTTTGATTACAGAAAGGTCACTATTGACATTCAGCAATGACTGGAAATCCCTTATGCACTTTGATTATAACAGTATGTGTAACTTCCAAGAGGAAGGTTAGAATTACTTTATATTTTTTCATAGAAAGATAGAAGACTGACGGCAGAAAAAGACCTCAAGATCCATCTAGTCTGCCCTTATACTATTTCCTGTATTTTTATCTTAGGATGGATATATGTTTATCCCAGGCATGTTTAAATTCAGTTACTGTGGATTTACCAACCACGTCTGCTGGAAGTTTGTTCCAAGGATCTACTACTCTTTCAGTAAAATAATATTTTCTCATGTTGCTTTTGATCTTTCCCCCAACTAACTTCAGATTGTGTTCCTTTGTTGTTGTGTTCACTTTCCTATTAAAAACACTTCCCTCCTGAACCTTATTTAACCCTTTGACATATTTAAATGTTTCGATCATTCCCCCCCCCCCCCCCCCTTTTCCTTCTGTCCTCCAGACTATACAGATTGAGTTCATTAAGTCTTTCCTGATACATTTTATGCTTAAGACCTTCCACCATTCTTGTAGCCCGTCTTTGGACCCGTTCAATGTTTTCTTTTTTTTTCCTTTTTTTTTTAATCTCTTTTTTTCTTTTCTCTTTCAAATTTTTTGATTTTTTTTTCTTGGAATGTGTTTTTTATTGTATAGGTAAAATATTTTAACAAAAACTATTTTTCAAAGAATTTCTTTGCACAAACTCCATAGTTCAGACACAGGAGGCATGATTTCTATAAAGCAGTCTAATATAGTTGGAATAAAGTTTTGCAAGCTATTTGAGATATGTGAATGGTGCAAAAAAAAAAACCAACCCAAAACCTGTGAGCATTCTGTGGGCATCTGCATAATAATGCTTCCAGTTCCAGAGCATGGTGTTCATTTGTTGTAGCCTTGTGCTGTGTATGTGTACATGAATCAATACACAAGTTATCTTCCACCATCTCTCCTCAGCTATATTGGCACAGAAGACTGATGTATTAATAATTTCTATTTAATTGCCTAATTCTGGAATACATGTTAGAGAATATATTTTATTTTGTTATTTGCTTATATAAAATGTGTAAAGGGAATTTCTCCCTCAGAATCCTTAATGAATTACTAACTGACCCAGTCAGCTGCTGGAGACCAACCAAAACAATATTTTCCTGTGAAATAATGTGGGTTTTTTTTTTGTTCCCTTCACACAAAATTGCCTGTAGTTTTTATTATTGCAAGAACTGGCCCACTGAACTTAGCACAGAGTCTAAGGTCTCAATGAGAACACTATGATTAATGAGTTAGCCATTAATGCCAGTAGATTGAACAACTAAAATCTGATTATATTAAAGTGCTTCCCAAACATTAGGGTCACATTAACAGTTTATTGAAACAAGCTGATAAAATTTTAAATGGTCATCTAATTCCCCAGGGCTCCTAATTGTTGCATGATATATCACTCTGTAGAGAAATCTATTACATTGTTCCAAATGAGAAAATGCAATTTACTGTACCATTAGAGGGGTGGCCAAAGCATTTTAGTCCCTTGCAGAGGGAGCCTGGCCAGAAGACTACAAAATATATAGGTGCTTCTTGCACAAAATATTCTTAGCTTTCAGACTGAAAGAGACATCACAGTTAATAAAACATATCAAAGTCATATATTTAAAACACGCATATATTCACGCATATATTCAGGTGTATGGTATAAGGCTGAAATTATGATAAACTCTATTTTTGAATAAATCCTCTCGAGCATCAATGAATCAGAACATGCATCATTTTCTTCTTTTAACTGATTTGAGTATCAGACAGATTCAATACACAGTAGTAGGATTTAAAGTTGCAATCAGGTTTTTTTTACAGATATGTATCACCCTTTCTTTCTTCAGTAATGTAGTTTTGTATAAACATAAAATGAAGCAGATTATATTTAAAAAAAGAAAAGAAAAATAATCTAGACTAATCAAATTAATTGAGAAGAAAGTGCAACTCAGTTATTACAAAGAGCCGGGGTGGCGCAGCAGGTAGAGTGCTGTACTGCAGGCCACTGAAGCTGACTGTAGATCTGAAGGTCAGTGGTTCAAATCTCATCAGGCTGAAGGCTGAAGGTTGACTCAGCCTTCCATCCTTCCAAGGTGAGTAAAATGAGGACCCGGATTGTGGGGGCAATAGGCTGGCTCTGTTAAAAGGTGCTATTGCTAACATGTTGTAAGCCGCCCTGAGTCTAAGGAGAAGGGCAGCATAAAATTAAATAAATAAACATAAATAAATAAATAAATAAATAAATAAATAAATAAATAAATAAATAAATAAATAAATAAATAAAGGTATATTATTGTTAGTAATGGGCAAGCTCTGAATTAGTCTGGCTATAGCTTTAGTTAAACTTGTCCCCAGTTTGATCAGAGGAGAACTGTTGGAATGAAATTTTGCTGGTCCAATTTATAAAACCTTGAGCAGGTCAATGATCGTAACTGAAAATAAACTTTTTCTAATTTTTCAAAAAATATTGTTTTTTTTAACACTTTACTAAATTCATATAATCTTATTTGTATATATAGTTATCTGTAAAGCAATCTCCTTTGGAGATTACAAATTAACATTATGAGAAGCAGTGTTCCCTCTAATTTTTTTTTGGGGGGTGGGCAGAAAAGTATAGTGTCTGAGCGGCAGTCACTTCGGGACTGGGCGGCACAGAAATAATAAATAATAAACAAACAAACAAACAAACAAATAAAAAACCCACCCTGTTTTGCCTCAGAGAATTTCAAAATAAAATACTGTACTGTGTGTCTATAACAGTGAGCTCATAACAGGGCAACTCTATCAATATCAAAATGCCACTTAAATAGTTGAGCTAGTTTCAAACTAGATTTTGATTTTCTTTCTCTCTTCCTTACTCCCATTCTTTTTCTTTCTCTTTTCCTTCCTCTCTTTTTTCTATCTGTTTCTCTCTCTTCCTCTCTTCCTCTCTCTCTCCTTCCCTCTCACTCTTTCCCTCTCGGCTTCTGGGCAGGTTTGGAAAACTCTGAGTTGATGATGATTTTTAAGTGAGCGATTGCTCACTGCTCAGCTTAGAGGGAACTATGATGAGAAGGCCTCTGGCTGGAATAACAACTACCCAACATTTTCCTTGCCTCCTCCTAAATGTTAAATTATCTTTAATAGAGCAAGCAAGCTTCCTCCTGTTTATTTTAATGTCCTCCCAGAATTTTTAAATTAGGCATGCTTCCTGGTGGATTTATTTCTCTGCCTCTATAGTGTGATATAAAAATTCTGCCAAAATAGGTGCATCTGTTCTGGATAGATTACCCCCCAAAATTAGACAAGATAAAAGAAAATAGTGCAATTATAAAGGCAGTTTGAAGACATTAATGATCTGAAAGGTTAATTTAGAAAGAGAACGTCATAATTGCTTTGATGAAATATTCCTACACCTTTTTCTCCAAAACTGCATTTTACTGGAAACCATTCAGATGCCTCTGAGAAGCTCCTAAACTCTGAATTACAGAATTTTATAGTTGGAACCAGTCATTTAGATCATTAAGTCCAATTCCTGCTTAATGCAAAAATCAAATTAAACCATCTCTATTAGATGGCTGTTTAGTCTCCACTTGAACACTTCCAATGAAGAGAAACCCACCCACTGTCTGAGTAATTGTTTCATTGTCAAATTGCTCTTAATGTGTTCTATTCTAATATATATTCAGAATCTTCTTTTCAGTTGTCTATATCTCTATGTCCTAAATTCTGGAACAAGGGGGAACAAGTTTTGGCCATCTTTTATATACACGCTTTCAGATATTTCAAGAGCGTGTTTATATTTCTCAGGATTAACTATTTTCAATTTGATCAGAGTATTATCCTCTTCTGTTTTATCTATTTAATGATTGGAAACTTAGCTGAGCAAGCTCTTTTGTTCTTAGTATGCTTCTGCTCATTTTCCATTTTCCTGGATGGATATATGTTTATCCCAGGCATGTTTAAATTCAGTTACTGTGGATTTATCTACCAAGTCTGCTGGAAGTTTGTTCCAAGGATCTACTACTCTTTCAGTAAAATAATATTTTCTCACGTTGCTTTTGATCTTTCCCCCAACTAACTTCAGATTGTGTCCCCTTGTTCTTGTGTTCACTTTCCTATTATAAACACTTCCCTCCTGAACCTTATTTAACCCTTTAACATATTTAAATGTTTCGATCATATCCCCCCTTTTCCTTCTGTCCTCCAGACTATACAGATTGAGTTCATTAAGTCTTTCCGGATACTTTTTATGCTTAAGATCTTCCACCATTCTTGTAGCCCGTCTTTGGACCCGTTCAATTTTGTCAATATGTTCCCTTTCTTAATTCAGTTTTGGTCTCCATGATGTAAAAGGGATGTTGAGACTCTAGAAAGAGTGCAGAGAAGAGCAACGAAGATTATTAGGGGCCTGGTGGCCAAAACATATGAAGAACGGTTGCAGGAACAGGGTGTATCTAGTTTAATTAAAAGAAGGACTAAGGGAAATACAATATCAGTGTTCCAATGTCTCAGGGGCTGCCATCAAAAAGAAGGAATCAAGCTATTCCCCAAAGCATCTGAGGGCAGGACAAGAAGCAATGGGTAGAAACTGATCAAGGAGAGAAGCAACTTAGAAGTAAGGAGAAATTTCCGGACAGTTAGAACAATTAATCAGTGGAACAGCTTGCCTCCAGAAGTTGTTCAAGTTCAACAATGGGAGTTTTTAAGATGTTGGGGTAGGGTTTGTGGGGTAGGGTTTCCTGCCTAAGCAGGGGGGTGGACTAGAAGACATTCAAGGTCCCTTACAATTCTGTTGTTGCCGTTAATTATAATTATTAACTGGTTCTCTTTCCATTTTCTATACATGCTCTTTTTTTCCTTCTTATATTTTCACTAAGCTTTTTTATGTGGCATGTGTGCCAATATATAGGCTGCTTCTCTTGTTAAATGTTTCCATCTTTGGAACTATTTGCAAATGTATTTTTAATAACTCCCTTTTTTAGGACCTTCCCCTAAAAAGGATTCCCTTTTGTTTCAGTTTCTTTTGCCATGAAATGCTATTTATAATTTCACCATGTTGATTAAAATCTACTTATCTAAAGCTCAAGAGATACATAGTACTACATTTAGCCCATTATATTTGCCTTGGCATTCATGTAATCCAGCCTTCCTCAACTTACCCTCCAAATGTACTGGATTTTGGCAAGTACAATAAATATGGAATATATGAGATGAGAAAAGAGTGATACAACGTTTATTTAACCATGTAAAAATATCACCCCAATCACATATTTTATATTCTAACAATATTCCATATAAAAGGGCATGTCTCTTCATCAGGTGTAGACCTTTTTCTAACAAGCATTAATTATCAAAATGTATTTACAAATAAGCATGGGCTAGGAGAGGACAGAGAAAAACTCATTGTCCTAGTTTAAGCACTGAACCAATATATACTCAGGTTGCTCCTCCAAATAGTTAAACAATTCAGCCTGATTATTTTTTCCCATTAGAATATCACTAAAGTTTTGTTGGCCTTGTAGAATTCCCATGAGGTTGTATAGTTAAAGTATCTTTTAGACAAGATATTTCTAAAAGAAATTCATTGAGAAGCATGTAATAATTCATATATCAAAATCACTGCAGGAAGCACAGAATTGCAGATTAGTTCTATGTCAGCCTAATAATGTAAAATATCAGTTTTATGTGCAATCTATGTTTAACTTTGTTTTAATGTTAGGAAATACCTTAGGTATAATTTGGGCCATTTCTTCAGAGAGTGTAAATTGGTTTCTATCATAGAAGGGAAATTGGCTTTTCATCTGAAGGTGACTAAAAATGAAGGATTTTTTTTATTGGTAGCTGAACTAAGTATCATCTGACAGCATCCTCTTAGCATCCTTTAAAATGTCACTGGTGGCATAAATATCACAATAACATTTAATTAATGTTAAGTTGGCACATATCCAGGAAAAGCATCATAAATGTTGACATTCTGACATGTTTAGTATGAGCGTAATTCAACAGTTTAAATTAAGGGGAATAAACTAAGTTAGAATACAGATATTTTTTTCATCTCAGATGATAACCTATGTTATCATATCATATTGGGAAACATTCCACTGTCCAGAAAGTATTGCTGTTGGAAGAATGCCATAGAAAAGGAACCTAGAATTATTCAGGTATGGGTACCGTGTCATTCAAAAATATGAATGGGTTCCTCTTTGTGTGTACATAAGTGGGAAGATAGGATATAGACTTTTGACCACACAGCAATATAGTAAACATTAAATTCTTGTTGAAGAGCATCAGGGGTGGGTTCTAACTTACCTCGCTGCTGGTTCACTTCCTCCTGCACCATGTGGCTGAGCCTCATGGGTGTGGGTGTGCCGAAATGTGGCCTCCAGGAAGGACGTCTTCGTGACATCTAAGCTCCGCCCATGGAATTCCCTATTGGGATTCCCCACCTCCGTTTCAGCCTCCAGATCGGCTGAAAATGCCGCCACCAATTGTAAAAACAGCGCTCCGCCGGGCAGCGCCGCCTTGCTGTAACCTTCTGAAACAGCCGGGCGCTGCTCGGCGGCCTCCGGAACCCGAACCCGAACCTGAACTTTTGCCGAACTTCCAGGTTTCGCGTTCGGTAGAATGCCAAGAAGCCCCCCGGCTGTTTCAGAAGGTGACAGGCAGGCGGCAGCACTTCTTGGCGGCCTCCCGAACCCGAGCCCTAAAAGTTTGGATTTGGGTTTGGGTTCGGGAGAACACCGAGAAGCCCCACGGCTGTTTCAAAAGGTGACAGCCGGGCGGCGGCGCCCAGCGGAGCGCCATTTTGCAATCTGCGGTGGGTTCATAAGTCGAAAAAAGTTTGTAAGAAGAGGCAAAAAATTTACGAACCCCGGGTTCGTATCTCGAAATGTTCGTATCACGTGGGGTTCGTATCACGAGGTACCACTGTACTTCAGCTAACTGCTAGCTGTAGTTCAGCAGTTCAAATCTCACCACCAGCTCAAGCCTGCCGTGACTCAGCCTTCCATCCTTCCAAGGTGGGTACAATGAAGGCACAGATAGTTGGCGGCAATATACTGATTCTGTAAAGAGCTTAGACAGGGCTGTAAAAGCACTATGAACGTTACATAAGTCTAAATGCTATTGCTATTATATAGTTAGTCTTCTGCAACAAAGATACGTCTTGTGACATCTTAATATCTAACAACTTTATTATCACATAACAATTCACGGATCACGATCTAGTTTATCAGATGCCTGCGGTATGGAGATTTACATGGAATTGATGAATAGCAATGGCGGTTTCTGGGATTTCCCAGAGATTGCGCTCCATCTTAATTTGTCTGCATCGTATAAGTATCAATTGGATTTGGGGGTCAGTCATGGGTGTCAATAAACGTAGGTTAAGCAGGAGACATGATACATGAACACCAATAAAAACAAAACTTCCCTAATGTTTTTCTGAATATTCATTCGAAATCCTACAGATTCATGGTGCCTTTAATACTATTGTCATCCCTGAAATAAATCACTGTGTGTACTTCCTGTGATCTTTCAGAAGGCAATAAAACAGATTGTTTTTAATGGCTGTTCCAGCAATGAAAAATATCTTTGTTAGGTGGAAACAACAAATTGGATGCTATTTCAATTCCTTTTAATGGCGCGAGGATCTTTGCAACACGCTGTGAAAAATATTCTCTTAATGATAGGCCTGTGGCACAACTTAAGGAGTCATCAAGAAATAAATGCTTGGCTGTCTGGCTGGCAGCTTGGTGTCCCTTAATTGAAGTATTATAAGATTCTGTGAAGAATAAACCCTCTGGGGTATTGTAGCTAAATGGCACGGACACCTCTGATGAGACATGTAGATGAAGACATGTCAATAGAATCTTCACCAATTTGCTGTAATAGGAGGGACTGATTAATTTTGTAACCATGGCTGCTTATATTAGCAAACCTAAAGAATGATTTGGACTTTATTAAACAAGATGTTTCTCTTTTTTTTTCAAAGGACTCCTGCACCAGAGTTATTTATTTCCAAAAATAAAACAATATTCTCATAAGGATCTTAGTTTGCTGTTTTGATTGTTACATAATAAAGAAATAACCAATGAATAGAAAATGAAGAATAGGATAGAATAGAATAGAACAGAATAGAATAGAATAAGAGTAGAGTAGAGTAGAATAGAGTAGAGTAGAGTGATAATTTTGTTTCTTTGAATGTACACTATTCGACATGCATTAAAATGAAATTTCATTGCATACAGCTCTTAGAGGGCCATTACCTCCAATATACACTATATAACCATGACAAATGAATATATACAGTGATCCCTCGATTAGCACGGTCTCGATTAGCGCGAAACGCTGCAACGCGGTTTTTCAAAAAATATTAATTAAAAAATAAGTCCGCGCTAGTTCTCTCTCTCTTTCTCTCCCTGTTGCCGGCGTGGTATATGAGAGAGAAAGAGAGAGGCAGAGGTCGGGCGCATTACCGGGAGGTGGAGGCGGCGTGGGGACGCTGGGTGCCGGGGACACCGAGGAGGGGGTGGACGTGGCCTCTCAGCTGCAGAGCCGAACAAGGGCGGAGGCAACGGCGGAGTCCGGCGCTGGGGCCATGCGGGGCCACTCATCCAGGGGGGTGTGGACTGGCAAGTCGCCCTCCTTTCTCTTTCTTTCTCTCTCTTATACCACACCGGTAACAGGGAGAGAAAGAGAGAGAGCGGAGGGCACCTTGCCGGTCCACGCCCCCCTAGATGAGCGGCTCCGCATGGCCCCAGCGCCGCCCAGGCAAAGGGGAAACCCCAAGATCGCTTGCCGCTTGCCGTATTGCAGCGAAGGAGGCGAAGCAAGGCTCCAAGCTGCAATACGGCAAGCGGCAAGCGGCAAGCGATCTTGGGGTTTCCCCTTTGCCTGGGCGGCGGGAAGACCAAGGGAAGGTTCCTTCAGCCGCCCAACACCTGATCCGCTCTGCAGCGCGGCAGCAGCGAGGAGCCGAAGATGGGGTTTCCCCTTTGCCTGGGCTACCCATCTTCGGCTCCTCACTGCTTCCGCGCTGCGGAGCAGATCAGCTGTTGGGCGGCTGAAGGAACCTTCCCTTGGTCTTCCCCGCCGCCCACACGCAAACTCCACCATCTGCGCATGTGCGGCCATGAAAAAAATGGCGCGCATGCGTAGATGGTGTTTTTTACTTCCGCACCACTATAACGCGGAAATCGATTAGCGCGGGAGGTCTTGGAACGTAACCCCCGCGCTAATCGAGAGATCACTGTACATACGTACGTACGTATATACATACAAAATATACAAATGAATAGGAAATGAAGAAGTTAACATATTCTGGGACTTTAGAATTCAAAAAGACAAGCATCTGCAATACCCAATTGTTGATAAGAAAGTCAAAAAAATCTGGATGGTGGACATCTTAATACTGAAGAAAATCACAAAATACAAATTGAAACAGCACAACAAAGAAAGCAAAGATAGTACTATAGGCATCTTGGGTGCAATCCCTAAAGTATCTGGAGCAGTGGTGGTTTGGGGGAAACCAGTAGTGGTGGTTCCACCCACATGCCCAGATGCAATCACAGATGATCTCTACATGCGCAGGAACGGCATAGGCGAGTAAAGTGAGTGCACGCACACACACATTTCCAAACCAGAAACAAAAATAAGTGAAACCCACTACTGAGCTGCAGCACTAAAACATAAGAACATAAGAAGAGCCATGCTGAATCAGGCCAAAGCCGATCGAGTCCAGCATTCTGTGTCACACAGTGGCCCACCAATTGTCCATGGGGATCTTGAGCAGAAAGGGAAGGAAAGACCCTCCCTTTCCCTTGACCCCCAACAAGTGGTACTCCAGGGAATCCTGCCTGCCTCAACCAACATAGAGGCGGCACATGGACATCCATTTCAATAATCACCGATTCAATTGGTATCCATGAATCTGTCTGATCCTGCCTCAAAGCTATCAAGACTGACAACTGTCATGACCTCTTCTGGAAATGAATTCCATAAACCATTGACCCTCTGGGTGAAGAAATATTTCCCTCAGTTTCTTAGCTATGAGCTTTGTACTTGTACTAGTATTGTGTGATAGAGAAAATAATTTTTCTTTATCCACCTTTTTTATCCCATGCATGATTTTATACACTTTGATCAAGTCACTCCTTAAACACCGTCTTTCAAGGCTGAAGAGAGCAAGGCATTGCAACCTGGTATCATAAGGGAGGTGCTCCATTTCCTTGATCATACCTGTTGCCCTTTTTTGCACCTTTTCCAGTTCCATTATATCCTTCTTGAGGTGAGATGATCAGAACTGTACACAGTACTCCAAATGTGATCTCACCATCGATTTGCACAGAGGCAATACAACACTTACTGACTTATTTTCAATTTGACATCTTCTACTTCAACATCATCATAATTGACAAAATTTATTTATTATTTAGATTTGATTACCATCAGTCAATTGCAAAAGGCCACTTTACTTAGAACACTTCACATCCTGCAACAATACCTTTTAACACTATCAGACTATACATATGGATACCAACTTGTTCCATCCCAGAAGAAAAAAATATATCCTGGATAGAAACAAGAGTTTTAGACTCAAAATACAAATGGCACCCTTTCACCATTGTCCATGTCTCCATTACCACATTATTTACTTATTTATGTATTATTAATTGGATTTACATAACACCCCACTCTGAGGATTTGGGGTGGCTTACAACATATAAAAACAATGCAAAATACCTAAATCCCATTAAATTTAAAATTAGCTAATCTAAAAACCCAAATTCCGTAAAAATCAATAATTCCCATTCAAACCAGCAAACATACATTTCATTCTTCAGCCACTGGGCAGAATCTAATGGCCCCAAGCCTGATGACACAAAGGAGTCTTCAAACTCTTGTAGAAGGTAAGGAGGGTGGGGGCTGTGCAAATCTCTGGGGGGAGCTGATTCCAGACTGCCGAAGCCCCCACAAAGAAAGTTCTTCCCCTAGTCCCCACCAAATGACATTGTCTAGTTGACGGGACCTGGAGAAGGCCGACTCTTTGGGACCTGACCGGTCGCTGGGGCTCATGTAGCAGGAAGTGGTCCCATAAGTAGACTGGTCGATGTCATGTACGGCTTTAATAATCCTTTGTTCATACTTGCTGAATAGACCAGACCCAGCTTCAAGGTAAAGGTGTTTGCTTATCCAATGTTACTGGTTTATTTCATTACTATATGCATGTGCCCAATGGCTGATGGGCTTTTGTACAAATATGAAGGGTTTATTTTCAGAATTTCATTGTTCTGCCGGCGTGTCTCAACTGCCCGTAATTACAGAGTAATTAGTCCAGGAAGATACACACTACACGATAAAAGGAAAACCCAAACGTTTTTATAAACAGAAAAACAAAAACAGCTCCCTTTTTAAATGTCAAAGGGATCTTCTGGTACACACAAGGCACAGGTTAAATGCAGTCCAATTGCTCACCCAATAACTGGGAAATTGAGTCCAATTCTAAAGTCCAGAGAGTCCACACACACAATCCTGAAGAGCAAAAACCACAATCTTGACGAAACAATGAATCAGATAAACTGCCATAAGGCTAAAACACCAGGCTGCACTTTTATCTGTAGCCCTAATTACAGCAGCCCCACCCAACCACAGGTGGCCTCATTTTCTCTTGTAATAATCCTTCAGTTGTTGTTTCCTATGCATCACTCTATGCATGCGTGGATGTGTCATTAATTCTTGTTTAGAATCCAGGGATGATACAGATGACTGATCTCCTCCTGGGCTGTCTGCCAAACTCCCCTCTTCCCTGTCACTCACGCTTCCTTGGTCAGAGGAGACTTTGTCGGCAGATTCTACTGGGAGCAAAACAGGCCTGCGGCATGTGGATGTCTCCCCCACATCCCCCTCCACATTCCTTGGGGCAGGAGCTGGGCCAGAGCTAACCACAACATTCATTATCCTTGCTTTTGTTAGCCATGTTTGCTAGGCTAAAATGAAAGTCCCATGATTAATAAGGGCTTTCCTTACTATTTCCAGAAATGATCCAACATAACTTGGAGTCAGGAGAGTTTGATTTGATTTGATTGGATTGGATTTGTATGCCGCCCCTCTCCGTAGACTTGAGGTGGCTAACAACAATAGTAAACAGCATATGACAATCCAATATAAACAGTTAAAAACCCCTATTGTAAAACCAACATACATACAGACATACCATGCATAAAATTATAAAGGCCTAGAAGACCCACTCTGTGGGACCTAACTGGTCGCTGGGATTCGTGCAGCAGAAGGCGGTCCCTTAGATAGTCTGGTCCGGTGCCATGAAGGCCTTTATAGGTCATAACCAAGTCTACAAGAAGGGGTCTACAAGACGGGGATAAAAAAAGGTAAAAAGAGGATGGAGCTTCAATCACATGGTTGTGGCTGCCATATTGATTTTTTTGAGGCACATCCACATACATTCTCCCTGAAATAAAATGTCTCTAAAATGATGTATGCCATTTTTGGTAGGTTTGTCCTATAAAAGCTAATGGAGGGATTTACTTTGTGTGTTTAAATGGGTTAAGCAGCAGCAACCTCTGGTGACATTTGGCAACTTACCACATTAAATTGGTCTGATATTCCAGCTTGGGTGAGGGGAAAGAAGTTTCATATCCTTTTTGCAGTGAAGAGGGTATTTCTTATACTGCATACATTTTTAATGTCCAAAAATGGAAATTGAAGCAGATAAATCAAAATTATACGGCTTTATATTTTTATCTCTCCTCCCAAGCAATGAAATAGTTTTTAATATTTTAGTATAATTGCCCATGGACATCTAGCAGCATTTGGTTACATATAATCAACTCATGTTTTATGTTTTAGAACTAGATTTAATAAAACATGAAGTTTCCCATGTGATCAGAGCTACGTATTCCAAAGCTTCTCTACATGGGAAACTGTATTTCTTATGTCAGCTCTAAACTAAAAACGGCTTTTGTTGTGGTGGTGGTGGTGGTGGTGTGTGTGTGTGTGTGTGTGTGTGTGTGTGTGTGTAGAGAATAAGGCAACAGCCATTTCTAGAAAATGCTTGCTATTCTTGCATTGAACTTCAGCACCAGAAGACAATGGCTACTTTCTCTTTGCTAATACATTATGTTCTAAGCCTCAGCTATTTGCAATAAACTAGAACAGTGATGGCAAACCTATGGCAAGGGTGCCACAGGAGGCATGTAGAAGACAAGGAGGGTGGGAATCTAGCTCAGCTCCAACATGCATGTGTGTGCTGGCCAGCTGATTTTTGACTCACACAGAGGCTCTGGGAGGGTGCTTTCGGCTTTCAGAGAGCCTCCAGGGGGGTGGGGGAGGGTGTTTTTACCTTCCCCCCGGCTCCAGGGAAACCTTTGGAGCCTGTGGAGGGCAAAACATGAGCCTACTGGGCCCACCAGAAGTTGGGAAACAGGATATTTCCAGCCTCCACAGGGCCTCCAGAGGGATGGGAAAGCAGTTTTCGCTCTCTCCAGGCATTGAATTATGGGTATGGGCACTTGCACTGTGCAATAGCATACGTCCACACTCGTTCGGCACCAAAGGTTCGCCATCGCTGAACTAGAATGTATTCCAACATATGTTAGTTTTACTACCTTTCAAAAGTGTTCGGAAACTTCAGATCGCGCAGAATGCAGCTGCAAGAGCAATCGTGGGCTTCCCTGGGTATGCCCATGTTACACCAACACTCCGCAGTCTGCATTGGTTGCCGATCAGTTTCCGGTCACAATTCAAAGTGTTGGTTATGACCAATAAAGCCCTTCATGGCATCAGATCAGAATATCTCCGAGACCGCCTTCTGCCGCACGAATCCCAGCGGCCGATAAGGTCCCACAGAGTCGGCCTTCTCCGGGTCCCGTCAACTAAACAATGTCATCTGGCGGGTCCCAGGGGAAGAGCCTTCTCTGTGGTGGTCCCGACTCTCTGGAACAAACTCCCCCCGGAGATTAGAACTGCCCCCACCCTCCTTGTCTTCTGTAAACTTAAAACTCACCTCTGCCATCAGGCATGGGGGAATTGAGGCATCCCTCCCCGGGCCTATATAATTTATGTATGGTATGTTTGTGTGTATGTTTGCTCTTAATAATGGGTTTTTTTAATGTTTTTTAAATTTATTAGATTGGTTATGAATTGTTTTATTGTATGCTGTGAGCCGCCCCGAGTCTACGGAGAGGGGCAGCATACAAATCTAATAAGTAAGTAAGTAAGTAAGTAAGTAAGTAAGTAAGTAAGTAAGTAAGTAAGTAAGTAAGTAAGTAAATAAATAAATAAATAAATAAATAAATAATAAAGGTATTGTCTGGTTATTTTAGATAGCATACTTTTCAGTTTGATGGATGATTGCCTACAACTGTCAGAGTTCCTTGTACATAAGCTTCATCATACAGGTCACTACTGCAGGGAGGAAATATCAAGCCATAAGTGGCTTTTACCTTAACACATATTCTCTCTTTTCCTCAGACATTTGAGCTTCTGAATTATAGTGAGAGCATCTTACCTTTCTTTCCTCATTTACAGGTGTTCATCCATAGAGCAAACTGAGGGGATGTCTCCAGGTCTCCCATGGTGGATGTGGCTTCATGCCAGGATGCTGGTGTTGCTCAGATGCTCAGATGGCACATAAGCTGGCTATAATCCATATGGTTTGGGGAGTAGAGGATAGACACAAACAGTAAATTCCATCTAATTATGAAAAATGGCCTTGGCCATCGGAGCTGACATAATGTTTCCTACCAGTAGTCTTCTGCTAGTTATTTCAATGTAAAAGAGAAGTAGATTGTAGTCCAGTGCTTGTTCAACATAGACTTAGCTTTACATCTGTTCCTTCAAGACATTCTTCTCCAATGTAATTCAGTCTTTTACTTCGCACTGAACTTGTTAAGCACAGAGATAATATATTAAGCTCAATTCTGCCCTAAATTTGAGGAGGATCACAAAAGCAATGTTAGGTGGTCCTGAAGATAGTTTGGCCCTAAGTCATGAGGTGATAAGGGCATGAATGACTATGAGAAGAGACTCCTGATCCAAATAGGTTTGCATCTGGTGCACTAGGCGAACCTGTGCAAAGGTCCCACTAGCCACAGCTGAGAGATATTGTTCTGGTCTCAGCTGAGGATCTAGGAGGACACCCAGATTGCAAACCCATTGTGAGGGGTTTAATGTCCCCCCCCCTGATCCAAGGATGGACAGATAATATGGTCTTTCAGAGGCAGTACCCATAGCCAGGGTTGAGCTTGAGCCTCTTCATTCCCATCCAGACCCTCACTGCCTCGAGGCACTGGCACATCACATCCACCACTTCATTGAACTGACACGGGGTGGAGATGTAAAGCTGGGTATGATCAGCATACTGCTGATACCTCACCCCATGCCATCGGATGATCTCATCCAATGAAACTTAATGTAAACTGCTCCAAACCTGATTGCAAAAAATTCAACTTCAGCAACAGAATGTTTAGAAAATTTACAGCTATGCTGCCTCCAAACTGATTTAACTGTTGTTCATAAAATCATACATCACAATGTACTCCCTGTTGGCGACTACTTCACCTTTAACAACAACAACACAAGAGCATGCAATAGATACAAAACTAAATGTAAATCGCTCCAAACTAGACTGCAGAAAATACGATTTCAGCAATAGAGTGGTCAACGCCTGGAATTCACTACCGGATTATGCTGTTTGTTCCCCCAATCCCCAAATCTTCAACCTTACATTACCTACAATAGACGTCTCCCCTTTTCTAAAAGGTCTGTAAGGGGCGTGCATAAATGCACCTTTGTGCCTACCTAATGTGTTTTTATCTTTTCTACCTCTACTTTATACTTATATTATGTTAAACATACTACAACACAATACTATATTTGTATGACAAATAAAATAAATAAATAAATAAATAAAAAATAAATGGTCAATGCCTGGAATACATTACCTAACTCTGCAGTTTCTTCTCCAAACCCCCAAAACTTTAACCTTAGACTGTCTAACATTGACCTCACCCCATTCCTAAGAGGTCTGCAAGGGGCATGCATAAGCACACCATCGTGCCTATTGTTCCTATCTATCTATCTATCTATCTATCTATCTATCTATCTATCTATCTATCTATCTATCTATCTATATTTGATTTGATTTGAGTTGAGTTGAGTTGAGTTGATTTGATTTGTATGCCGCCCCTCTCCGTAGACTCGGGGCGGCTAACAACAATAATAAAAACCAGCATATAACAAATCTAATATTTAAATTACTAAAAACCCTTATTAAAAACCAAACATACACACAAACATACCATGCATAAATTGTAGAGGCCTAAGGGGAAGGTATATCTCAATTCCCCCATGCCTGATGAAAGAGGTGGGTTTTAAGGAGCTTACGAAAGGTGAGGAGGGTGGGGGCAATTCTGATCTCTGGGGGGAGTTGGTTCCAGAGGGCCGGGGCCGCCACAGAGAAGGCTCTTCTCTTGGGCCCCGCCAAACAAC
Organism: Erythrolamprus reginae; assembly: GCF_031021105.1. Taxonomy (NCBI): domain Eukaryota; kingdom Metazoa; phylum Chordata; class Lepidosauria; order Squamata; family Dipsadidae; genus Erythrolamprus; species Erythrolamprus reginae. Next base: position 225,757,835 of record NC_091952.1, read on the forward strand.
ATTGTTTAGTTGACGGGACCCGGAGAAGGCCCACTCTGTGGGACCTAACTGGTCGCTGGGATTCGTGCGGCCGAAGGCGGTCCCGGAGATATCCTAATGTATCCATGTATTCATAAAATTTATTATACTCATAACCACGTTGTATTCACAATCATGTTTATACTTTGTTTATACTTTGTAATCATGCACATGCTTGACAAAATAAAATACTGGAGTCGTTCATTGGCTGAACCTCTTGGGGAAACAGTATGAATTTGTGCTTGCCAGCCTTTATAGCTAAAGGTCAAGGAAACATTGTGGTGACAATTCCCCTATAGTAGAACATTCCTGGAAGTGATCCAACCAAAGAAGAAGAAACAGACTTTTTCCAGAAGAAAAGGGCCCAGGCCATTTAGTGTGCTTTCTACCAGCAGCAGTTTCAGCAATCAGGATTGTGGTTCCATAATGTGATCCAGATTCAGTTTGCAACAGCATGCTTGTAGCATTGCCAGGGAAAAAGACCAGTGTCATCTGTTAAATTGCCTACCACAGCCAAATGCTTCATAGACTATTACCTGAGCAAGACAGAAGGTGGAATAATCTAGGTTGGTGCCAACTGAATTAAAATAGACCAACACAGCTAATTTCATATTATTTTCAATTACCCCTTTCATGTCAAAGTCCTCCTAACTGCTCCCTCATAGTAAATAAGTGCTTTGTTTTTGTACCTTCAGTGTGAGTTTTGTTTATTTTTTTAATTCAAAATAATAATCAGTGTTGTAGAGCAGTGATTTTCAACCTTTTTTGAGCCGCGGCACATTTTTTACATTTACAAAACCATGGGGCACATTGCGTGGGGGGGGGGGGGGGGGGCGGCTAAGAAAAGTTTGGACAAAAAAATTCTCTCTCTCTCTTCCTCCCTTTCACTCTATTTCTCCCTCCCTCTTTCTCTCCTTCTTTTTTCTCTCTCTCCATCCCTCTTTCTTTCTCTCTTCCTTTCCTCTTTTTTGCTCTCTCTCTCTCTCCCTCCTTCTATGTCTTTCTCTCTCCCACCTTCCCTTCCTCTCTCTCTCTTGCTTGTTTTCTTGCTCTCTCTTGCTCTCTCTTGCTTTCTTTCTCTCTTGTTCTCTTTCTCTCTCTCTTGCTTTCTCTCTCTCTCTTGCTTTCTTTCTCTTTCTTTCTCTCTTGTTTTCTTTTTCTCTTGCTTGCTTTCCCTCTCACTCTTTCTCTCTCTCTTTCTCTCTCTTTCTTTCTCTTGTTTTCTTTCTCTCTCAGCTTTGCGGCACACCTGACCATGTCTCGCGGCACACTAGTGTGCCACGGCACACTGGTTGAAAAACACTGTTGTAGAGGATGCGGTCCAAAGGCATCTGCAAAAAACAAGGTCTTTCCACCTGGGCTGAAAAAATAACCTGCCCAATCTGCAAAAGAACAAAAGATCAGTTGTTAATTGACAAGAGGATTTTGGAAAACTGCAAGAAAGGAAGACAACTTGAATGTTGCATGGATTCATTACAAGAAGACTGACTCATTGCCACATGATTGGATAATCAAGTGCCTAGAAATAATGGGAGTCAGTAGAAACATAGAGAAGCTTTGTGGAAAGATCAATGGCACAATGGAAAACATAGTTGTTGGTGGTGATAAATTGGGAGATATTAATATCAAAAGACTATTATTATTATTATTATTATTATTATTATTATTATTATTATTATTATTATTAGATTTGTATGCCACCCCCCCTCCGAGGACTCGGGGCGGCTTTCAACAATATCGATAATATAAATACAATATTAATAAAAACTAGAATTAAAACCCATTAATATTTTTAAAAAACAATCAATACTACACAGTCATACCACTCTCAAAGGCTACAGTCAGAAAGAGGGGGGAGGGAATTAGTTCCCCCATGCCTGGTGACATAAATGGGTCTTCTACATCTTGCGGAAGGCAAGGAGGGTGGGGACAATTCGAATCTCCAGGGGGAGTTGATTCCAGACGGCCGGGGCCACCACAGAGAAGGCTTTTCCCCTAGGTCCCGCCAGACAACATTGTTTAGTCGACGGGACCCGAAGAAGGCTAATTCATGGAGACTCACTATTATCCTTACTATTTGTCATTGTGCAAATAGTACAATAGTAATGAACAAGTCAGGCCATGGCTATCAAACATCAAAAACGTCTGCTAAGCTTACTCACTGCCTTTACATAGATGACCTCAATAGAACCACTGCCTAATCAAGATGCCTTATGGAAAAACATTAGGAATCTGGATGAAGGTGATCACTAAAAATACCTGGGCATCCTACTAGCACACTAAAGTCAAGAAGAGAATACATCATGAAACCACAAATTGTCAAAAGGAAGCAAGCAGGTCATACTGGAATATGGTTAGTTTTTAACTGGAATTCTCAGAACATACTATTTTTTCACTTCGACAGAATACTGAAGTCCTTCTGACTTTTGCACAGTCAGAATACCTCCAATTCAGATTGTTCCACTGGAAAATTCCAGATGGGCCTGCTTTTGCTTTGAACTCAGAACAAAATGTGTTTTTCCTTTTGTGCAAATCCCTTAATTTCCCCCAGCTAGCATCTGCTTCCACAGCTGCCCACAGATAGAAAAGTTCCTTGCAGAATTACTAGGGGAAAGTACAGCATCTGCAGAGACAGTCTGCATAGTCTGGAAACAAAAAAAATGTTTGAAATGAATGTCTTTCATTTTATACATTGATATATAAAATCAGCTGCCTTAGCAAACAGCAGCTCCTAATTGATGAGGTCTGAGTTCAGTTCTGGTTAATACTTCATCAGAAGGTTACCAGGTACAGTGATCCCTCGATTTTCGCGGGTTCAAACTTCGCGAAACGGCTATACCACATTTTTTCAAAAAATATTAATTAAAAAATACTCCGCGGTTTTTTTTCTATACCACGGTTTTTCCCACCCGATGACATCATACGTCATCATCAAGAGTCACTTCTCTCTCTCTTTCTCTTTCTTTCCTGTCATTCTCTGCTTCAATCATTTTCTCATTTCTCTTTTTTTCTCCCTTTTTCTATCATTTTTCTCTCTCTCTCTACCTTCCACTCTCCCCCCTCTTGCTCTCTCTCTCTTTCTCCCTCTCTCTCTCCCTCTCTGTGAGAACGCCTGCCCCACCTCTCCTGTAGCCCCCTCACTGATAGCTGGGACGAAAGCGCTCTCAGCTAAGGGACTGTGAGAGGGGCGAGGCAGGCATTCTCAAAGCACTCAGAGTGGCTACCGGCCGAATGAGGAGGATGAGAAGCCGTAGCCGCCAGCGCTGCTGCAGGAGGACCCGTGTCCCAAGAAAGCCGGTGAGAGGGGTGGATTGAGCGGGCGGGCGGTAGCGGTGAGGGGGCCGGAGGCGCTGGAGGGGCGGGGACAGCCGACATTCAAAACAATCTTTGCTGGCCTCCGCACTTTCGTCGCTCCCCGCCCCCAACTTCAAGCCCGGCTCCTTGCGCTGCCTTGAAAAAGGGTGCGTGGGGGTAGTTTTTGGCTGTCCATAGCCAAAAATGGTGTTTTTACTTCCGCACCGCTATTTCGCGGAAATTCGACTTTCGTGGGCGGTGTTGGAACGCAACCCCTGCAAAAATAGAGGGAACACTGTATAGCTATAACTTCACATTTCTTGGCAATAAGAAGAATGGGCTTTCTCTTCTGGGATGTTCCCAAGAATGGTTGGGATATATGAGAATGTATATGATGGCTATGACCATAATAAATATTTAATTGGAAATTAGATTTTATCTTTAATAATATTGGGAAGTGGGGCTTCCCAGATTCGGCCACGTTTTTACAACACTGCATGGCCTGCATTGGCTGCCGATCAGTTTCCGGTCACAATTCAAAGTGTTGGTTATGACCTTTAAAGCCCTACATGGCATTGGACCAGAGTACCACTGGAACTGCCTGCTACCGCACGAATCCCAGCGACCGATAAGGTCCCACAGAGTTGGCCTTCTCCGGGTCCCGTCGACTAAACAATGTTGCTTGGCGGGCCCCAGGGGAAGAGCCTTCTCTGTGGCAGCCCCGGCCCTCTGGAATCAACTCCCCCCGGAGATTAGAACTGCCCCCACCCTCCTTGTCTTTCGTAAACTACTCAAGACCCACCTATACCGCCAGGCATGGGGGAGTTGAGACACCTTTCCCCCAGGCTCTTTATATTTTATGTTTGGTATGTATGTGTTGTTTGGTTTTTAAATATGATACGGTTTTATATGCTTCTTTTTAAATATTAGATTTGTTTCACTATAATATTGTTTTTTATTATTGTTGTGAGCAGCCCCGAGTCATTGGAGAGGGGCGGCATACAAATCTAATAAATAATAATAATAATTATTATTATTATTATTATTATTATTATTATTATTATTATTATTATTGCAATACTTTTGGAAGTTTGTATTACTATTACATAGTTTGTATTACTATGGTTCACTCTCTGCTTCCATAATGAGCTGATTATTATTATTATTATTATATTTATTATTATTATTATTATTATTATTATTATTATTATTATTATTATTGCAATATTGCAATATTTTTGGAAGTTTGTATTACTATGGTTCACTCTCTGCTTCCATAATGAGCTGATTATTATTATTATTATTATATTTATTATTATTATTATTATTATTATTATTATTATTATTATTATTGCAATACTTTTGGAAGTTTGTATTACTATGGTTCACTCTCTGCTTCCATAATGAGCTGAGATGAAGAAGCAGAGAGCCCACTGATATAAGTGTGGCAGTATTTTCCTATTCTTATTCAAGGAAAGAAAGGATGCTTTAAAAACAGACTACAGTATGCTGGTGGCACTGACCTCTACGTTGAAGGGCTTTTTCCTGCCTATGAAATGCAATAAAATGGTAAGGAAAAAAGCCATTTCCATTTAACACTATTTTAGCTGGATTGTTAATAGAAGCTACACTGCAAAAATGTCCTTGCTCTTTATTGACATTACAGAAGTTATAAGCCTATACTTTTATGGTGCTATTATACTTTCCTTATAAAATAGCTTTACAGCCATATAATGCTCCCCAACCATTATAACAAGGTGATCATTGAATGAAGCCATTTGCAAAATGTCTATTAAAATAATTTAATCAGTATTGCTGAGATCTATACTTCTGTAATATATTTCTACATTATGATTAAAAAGTAACCTTGAAATCATTTAAACGCCTAAAAACTCTGTCAATGGGAACTTGCCCAAACCTGAGAGTTATTTGAAACACCATGATTAATAATAATAATAATAATAATAATAATAATAATAATAATAATACTTTATTAAATTTGTATGCCGCCCCTCTCCGAAGACTCGCACTAAGAGTCTCTTACAATACTTTTAATTTGCTTTCTGGGATAGTTTCATGACATGGATAATCAGGGTATCATGCCTTACCACCAGTGAAGGGCTACCAAAATTGTTACTACCACACTGTGGGCGTGGCTTATGCAGGATACTCTACATTTTCTTTCACCATCTTTCAGTGCAAATTGGGTGCTCTGGGATGGAGCTCCATTTTCGCTACCCTACTGCGTTCTCACCCATCCGGGCAGTAGCCCATCCGTGCTTACCACATAATAATAATAATTAATAATAATAATAATAATAATAATAATAATAATAATAATAATAATAATAATTTAGATTTGTATGCCGCCCCTCTCCAAGGACTCGGGGTGGCTCACAACAATGATCAAATAGTGGTACAAATCTAATACTATATTAGTAAAACTGAATTTTAAATCCCTTAATATTAAAAAACAAACAATACTACACAATCATACCATTCTCAAGTGCTATAATCAGCAAAGGTGGGAGGAATCAGTCCCCCCATGCCTGGTGACATAAGTGTGCCTTTGACATCTTGCGGAAGATGGGGAGGGTGGGGGCAATTAGAATCTTAGTAATAGAGTTGAAGCGTGGAACTCATTACTGGACTCCGTAGTATCATTCCCTAACCCCCAACATTTTACCCTTAGACTGTCCACAGTTGACCTCTCCAGATTCCTAAGAAATCAGTAAGGGGTGTGCATAAGTGCACTAGAGTGCCTTCCGAGCCTTGTCCTATTGTCTCTCCTATATCCCATATATCTTCTCTTCTATTCCTATATCTTTCTTCTATTCTCTCATTGATTATTTTATCCTGTACTCTCTCTTCTATTCTTTCTCTAATTCTATTTCCTCGAAGGTATCCTCTATTACCTTCATTGTGTATTATTGTGTATTGGACAAAATAGATAGATAGATAGATAGATAGATAGATAGATAGATAGATAGATAGATAGATAGATAGATGATAGATAGATAGATAGATAGATAGATAGATAGATAGATTGATAGATAGATAGATAGATAGATAGATAGATAGATAGATAGATAGATAGATAGATAGATAGATAGATAGATAGAATGCTGGACTTGATGGGCTTTGACCCGATTCAGCATGGCTCTTCTTATGTTCTTATGGTAGATAGGTAGGTGTTGAACTGCAACTGGATCATTCAGTTAATTACTGTACAATTATAACAATAATTGTTCTACATATTTTTATGTGAAACCTGAAGAATGTGGTGAAATCTTCAGACAGAATAATTCTCATGGATTCTGGTGAGATTTTATCATCTCCATGCTGAACTATAACTACTAAAATTACTATGGTACTGTAATAGAAAACTTTTATAAGGGCTGATTTAGGCATCGGTAAAAAAATGAATTAAAAAATTAAACAATGAAGTAAGCTAAGGCTATTCCAGTGTTCAATGAAGCACATTTTTCTCTGTGTATGTCTGAGCATATAAGCATTAAAAATGTGCAATGTTTCTAGTGGTATACATTGTTAAGGCACCTAAGCAAGAGCTTTTTCATATGCAGCATGCTTTAATAAAAATAACGTGTCTGGCAAGGTCTAAAAGCTTTTGCAGCTGCAGGGGCATTTCTTAGAAATAAAGTTTGTGTTTACACAGGTGCAGCCATATTTAACAAAAAAAAAAATTATGTGCAATGAAAACAGCTGCCTGTCTGTTTTCTTTGGCAAGGCTCATTTCAACTGAAACAATTTGTATCAAGCCTTTTTCTCCTTTATACCTATGTAAATAACAGGCACATGTGCGCACACACTCACACATACAGAAAAGGAGAATATATATACATACATACATACATACATACATACATACATACATACATACATATATACACACACATATATATGTGTGTGTGTATAATCTTGAAGTTGCTCCTCATAATTTATCCATTAGATAAACCATCAAGCCCAAACAATTTGTACTGAACTCCTTTGAACATTTTTCCCAGTAGAGTGTGTATGAACATGTGTGTAAACATGCACACGCATATATATTCACAGTTCAAATAGTAGGAACCAGATTCCTTGGGTTGAAATTGAACTTAGTGGGAACCTATTCCTTAGCATAAAGCAACTTCCAATGTTTATATTCTTGGCATTATTCAAGAAATTAGTGCCAGAAACTCAAGATACCATCACTGAAGGTGCTAAGTTGTTTCCCCCTGGAGCAACGGAATGAAAGCAGGGTCAAGTTCCCTCCATCTCCCAACTCAACAACAGTGTAAATTGGTACCATTCAATTAAAAAACAGGGAAAGAAATCGTTGTATTGGATTAAGGCTAGGAATTGAAATGCAACTGGGGACAGAGATAGTGTAGGGGGGAAATCATTTTAGTGTAGCAAAATACATGTGATAAAGATGAATTATCCTACACCAAGAGTTTTCTGTTTTTAGACAAGTAAGTCTTTAATATTTTAAGCCTATGCATTGGGGGGGAGGTATCTATATATATTTGGGGGTGCAATATATTAAGGTTTCTTTTTTTAATTGAGAAACCCAAATTCTTCTGTGCAGTGATGGGCTACCAACATTTTTACTTCCACACTGTGGGCGTGGCTTATGCAGGACACCCTGTGTTCTGTCGAGCTCTCTGGTAGAATCCTCCCCAAAAATGCACAGATACAATTTCAGACACACACACGTTTGAAAATTCAAAACAATGTTCTTTATACCGAAAATGCAAATAAACAGAGCACTCTTTTTGTATAGCAAAGAGCACTTGTCTCCAAACAAATTGGTAATTTGTACAAGTCCCTTATCAGTTCTGTGATACTTAGCTTGCAGCTGTGAGGCAATTCACACTCCTTTTTCTTTCACAAAGTGAAACACACTTTACTTTGGGTTAGTTTCAAAGGGGGGAAAAATCAGCACACAAAGATCAAAGTCAGCAAAGCAGTCATGAAACACAATGATCAGATAATCCTCCACAATGGCCAAACCCACAGGCTGCTATTTATAGCAGCCTCACTAATTACCACAGCCCCACCCAATCACAGGTGGCCTCATTTTCTTTGATAATAATCTCTCAGTTGTTGTTGCCTATGCATCGCTCTCCACATGCGTGGCTGTATCATTAACTCTTGTTCTGAATCCAAGGAGGAGCTAGATAATTGATCTCCTTCTGAGCTGTCTGCCACACTCTCCTCCTCCCTGTCACTCATGTCTTCTTGGTCAGAGGAGCCTTCATCAGCAGATTCCACCGGGGGCAAAACAGGCCTGCAGCATGTGGATGTCTCCCCCACATCCACAGTCCTTGGGGCAGGAGCAGGGCCACAGCTAACCACAACACCCTGCATTTTCTTTTAACATCTTTCAGTGCAAATTGGGTGCTCTGGGGTGGAGCTCCATTTTCGCTACCCCACTGCGTTCCCCCCCCCATCCGGGCAGTACTTATTTATTTATTTATTTTATTTATTTATTTATTTTGTCCAATACACAATGAGGGTTTTAGTGGGTATATATATATTTATACACATAGTAAAATACATGATAAAGGTTATAGAGGAGATACTCATAGTAAAATATATCTAAGAAAGAATAGAAAAGAAGACATAGTAATAGAACATATCAATGAAAAAACAGAAGAGATATAGGAATAGAAGAAAGGTATAGGAGATATAGGAAAGCAATAGGACAGGGGATGGAAGGCACTCTAGTGCCCTTGTACTCACCCCTTACTGACCTCTTAGGAATCTAAATAGGTCAACCATAGATAATCTAAGGGTAAAATGTTGGGGGTTTGGGGATGACGCTATGGAGTCCGGTAATGAGTTCCACACTTCGACAACTCGGTTACTGAAGTCATATTTTTTACAGTCAAGTTTGGAGCGGTTAACATTAAGTTTAAATCTGTTGTGTGCTCTTGTGTTGTTGTGGTTGAAGCTGAAGTAGTCGCCGACAGGCAGGACGTTGCAGCAAATGTTCTTGCTTCTGTCTGTCCTAATTTTTTCCTCTACCACTTTGCTAGCCTAGCATTCTTTGCCTTTGGGATGAAGAAAAGTTAACTTAAGGAAAATAATAATGCTGGCAACAATTAAGCTGAGTAAGTAAAAAGAAAAAAAGAAGAAGAAGAAAGCCATGTGTTTAAAAACATTTGCATAAGATAGTGTAGAGAATGTGTCAACCTCTTAGAAATTTACAGCCATCAGCAGGATAATCATGTATTTGACAAAGCCCAGCAGCTGACTGCAAAGTTCATCTTCAGCTTTTTCTGTAGGGCAGATGTTTCATTTTAATACTCTTCATATTGTAGATTAGGATTATGTATTTTTCTTTCTTTTTCTCTCCCACTTTTCAACAAGAGAATAAACCTGACATGTTACTAATGTCATTTCACACTGCGGGCCAGATGGTGAAAAATGCAAAGCTTACAGATCTGTTTATATAGAAGGGGTAGGGAAAGGAATAATTTTTTTAAATTATTATTGTTATTGAAAAACTTCCAGCTCCATCATTTGTGCCTTTCATTTGAAAACTCGGTGGTGTATAAAAGAAGAGTTTCGAGAACTTCAGGAAATAGTATTGATATTAAATGGTTAAAAATGTAATGTGATGGTGGGTGGGGAGGAGTAGAGAGGGCAGCAGTCCTGTTATTTGTGGCTGCCACAGCAGGGCACTGCCAACATTTATAGCTTTGACACAGGTCATTTCCAATAGAACTAATTTGGCAGCTGTTTTATTGTAAAACATAAAATTAGTGCTGTGCCGAATTTTTGTCAAGTTTTATTTTCAATGGGAACAGCGATGCTTTAGGAGTTAGAATTGTCAAGTGGAAGATGAAAAAAACCACTCTGGTTTGTCATACTTTTTGCATTCGTTTACAATCATTGTTTGCCAAGCCTGCAATCTTTCTTGAAAAAGTTTATTTTAGACATGCTTCCATCCAATCAAGAGTTGAAGTAGTAAAAAGCATGCTGTCATAATTGCATACAGCAAGTCAGATATGTCATATGATAATCTTAAGGAGGACAGAAGGAGTCTGGAGGACAGAAGGAAAGGGGGGGACATGATGGAAACATTTAAATATATTAAAGGGTTAAATAAGGTTCAGGAGGGAAGTGTTTTAATAGGAAAGTGAACACAAGAACAAGGGGACACAATCTGAAGTTAGTTGGGGGAAAGATCAAAAGCAACATGAGAAAATATTATTTTACTGAAAGAGTAGTAGATCCTTGGAACAAACTTCCAGCAGACGTGGTAGATAAATCCACAGTAACTGAATTTAAACATGCCTGGGATAAACATATATCCATCCTAAGATAAAATACAGAAAATAGTATAAGGGCAGACTACATGGACCATGAGGTCTTTTTCTGCCGTCAGACTTCTATGTTTCTATGTTAAGGGGCGAACCAACCAGCTGACAGAAAAATGAAGAAATACACTGCTCAGAAAAATAAAGGGAACACTTAACAACACAATATAACCCCAAGTAAATCAAACTGCTCTGAAATCAAACTGTCCACTTAGGAAGCAACACTCATTGACAATCAATTTACTTGCCGTTGTGCACATTCAACTTTGTACAGAACAAAGTATTCAATGAGAATATTTCATTCATTCAGATCTAGGATGTGTTATTTGAGTGTCCCCTTTATTTATTTTTTGAGCAGTATATATCCCAACGCCCTGACAATAATCAATCTCTTCTCTATTTCTCAATGAAAAATAGTGTTTTCATGTAGGGTAGCTGGGGGGCAAGTCATGCCAAGCGGCACATACATCTATGAGGGCTTCTCGATGTTCTCTGAAATTGGTTTTTATCTTGCAGATATTTAATTACCCAAAATAGATAACATCATCAGTGTACAGGTAAATTAAATAGGCCATTCATATTTCTCAAACAAGATGTCAGAAGTTCTTGCTTGGAAAGATAGCTGATATTTCCATATACAGTATTAGAAAAAGTAAAGCCTGTTGGTTTTAAATCTACCTTTAAGTAATTTCCTCCTTTAAACTTTTCTCTTTTATTTATTTTATTTATTTATTTATTAGATTGTATGCCGCCCCTCTCCGTAGACTCGGGGCGGCTAACAACAATAATAAAAACAGCATGTAACAAATCTACTATTTAAAACCACTAAAAAACCCTTATTAAAAACCAAAACATACACACAAACATACCATGCATAAATTGTATAGGCCTAGGGGGAAGAATATCTCACTTCACCCATGCCTGACGACAGAGGTGGGTTTTAAGGAGCTTATGAAAGGCAAGGAGGGTGGGGGCAATTCTGATCTCTGGGGGAAGCTGGTTCCAGAGGGCCGGGGCCGCCGCAGAGAAGGCTCTTCCCATGGGTCCTGCTAAACGACATTGTTTAGTTGACGGGACTCGGAGAAGGCCCACTCTGTGGGACCTAACTGGTCGCTGGGATTCGTGTGATTTATTTTTCTTGTTTCTTGTTTCTTTTCTTATTATTGGAATAATAAGAAATGTTTTTTCTAAGAAGTTTCTGGAATTTCTGACCAAAATTCTAGAATTAAAGATGAGAAAATATAAAGTCAAATAGTATAAGGGCAATGGAAATAGCATAGACTAGATGGACCATGAGGTCTTTTTCTGCCATCAAGGACAAAAACACCAGCCTGAAGATGACGAGTGCGATCTCATCGAAACGTCACCAGAAATTTCTGAAACTTACACGGAAAGAAACCCGAATATGGCAAGACCTTCATATATATAACAAGGCCGAAATAGCGCTGTCCTGGTCTCCCTTAATTTTAAAAATTCAGCAAAATTATTTATATATATATATATATATATATATAATATATATATATATATATATATATATGTCACATGTTTAAGCTGAATTTGAAAATTAAGGGAGACTAGGATAGATATATTTCGGCCTTATTTTGGCCTCATCAGCTAGCCATACCCACTGGGGACTTGAACCTGCAACCTTTGCCTTGTAAGGCAGAGAATTATCCTCTAGGCTACAGTATCCAATCCCTTCAGCTAAATATAATATAATATAAATAATAATCGAGGGAAGGCAGCTCAGGTCTCGCTGTGTTTGCCCTAGAACAAGGACAGAAGCACCAGCCTGAAGATGACGAGTGGGACCTCGTCGAAACGTTTGCCAGAAATTTCTGAATCCTACACGGGAAGAAACCCAAATATGCCAAGACCGTCATACCTGTACCCGTGAAAATCTATGAAAATATATATATAATTTTGCTGAATTTTTAAAATTAAGGCAGACTCGGATAGCGATATATATATATATATATATATATATATATATATATATATATATATATATGTGTGTAGATTGTTCTGAGTTCGGGTTTTGCCCTGTGTAAAACGTCTATGCGACGTTTCGGTGAAATCACATTCACCATCATCAGGCTGAAGTTCCAAGCTTCGTGTTGTTGTAAAATGTAAAATGTAAATCCATTTTACAACAACACGAAGCTTGGAACTTCAGCCTGATGAATGAATGATGATGGTGAATGTGATGTCACCGAAACGTCGCATAGACATGCAAAATATTACACAGGCAAAACCCGAACTCAGAACAATCTACATACATATACCGCTGAAAATTTACGAAAACAAATATATATATATATATATATGTTTTCGTAGATTTTCACGGGTACAGGTCGCCAGAAGCACCAGCCTGAAGATGACGAGTGGGACCTCGTCGAAATGTCGGCAGAAATTTCCAAATCCTACACGGGAAGAAACCCGAATATACCAAGACCGTCACATATATATATATATATAATATATATATATATATATATATGTTAAAATGTTTTTCATTTTCATAAATATATTAACTGCCTTGTAGTGGTCCTGGGTTGGGCCTAGAGGCAAAAAGGAGCTGTGACGTTCCTTAAATATACCAGGGTGATCCGACATAAGAAAAACATATATATATATATATATATATATATATATATATATATATATATATATATATATATATATATATATTATATATTGTTCTGAGTTCGGGTTTTGCCGTGTAAAAAACCCAAACTCAGAACAATCTACATAAATATACCCGTGAAAATCTATGAAAGCAATATATATATATATATATATAACAAATACCCACTATATAAACATTTACTTTATTTTTCATTGAAGTAATATTCATGTATGTCACTGCATCAGCAGTGAGTTCTAAAGCCTTGCAGGTGCATGTGATGCTTCTGGACATGTGCAGAAGAATCCTGTGTGGGTGGATGGAGTCTCCCACCCTCGCCCTACTGGTCTGCCGAACTGGGCCGAACCAGGAGCAACCCACCGCTGCACTTCCTCCTAAAATAAGTAGTGCATGTTTGTGTACCAGTAATTGGGTTCCACTTACCTTTGCTACCGGTTCGGGAATGTGAGTGCACTTTGTCCACCTGCAGAAGCTTCTGTGCGTGTGCAGAGCATTTTTGATGACATCTGGGCAGGTGAATGGAGCCTGCCACCACCACTACTGGTTGGCAGGACCATTTCCAACTATCAGATTTTATCAAAAGGCATACCACAAAAGATGCAAGGAGGGATCTTCTGATTTTTTGCCAGCCTATACTAATAAAGTTGTCATACTACGTCTATAGTGGGAAGGAACAATTCTAAGCTCAATCCTTATTCTCAAGTTTTCTTCATGATAATATATCACAAACAATAATAAAACTTAAAAGCCTCGTTATCACCTTATCCACCTTTTAAAACACGGTAAAATCAATTCTACTGGCAAGTCAACTTGCGATACCACTGTTTCTACTCAAATTAAAAACTTAAAACAAGCATTGTTTTTTCTCAGAGTATGGACGTGTCTATTTCACTTTTGAAATAGGGTCAGAAGAATTGGTATCTGAAACATCCCCCCCTGCTTTTTAAAATTCTATATTGGATCAGTGTTCCCTCTAATTTTTTGGGGGGTGGGCGGAAAAGTATAGTGTCTGAGCGGCAGTCCCTTTGGGACTGGGCGGCACAAAAATAATAAATAATAAATAAATGAATGAATGAATGAATGAATGAACGAACGAACGAACAAACAAACAAACAAACAAACAAACAAACAAAAAACCCACCCTGTTTTGCCTCAGAGAATTTCAAAATAAAATACTGTACTGTGTGTCTATAACAGTGAGCACATAATAGGGCAACTCTATCAATATAAAAATGCCACTTAAATAGTTGAGCTAGTTTCAAACTAGATTTTGATTCTCTCTTCCTTACTCCCATTCTTTTTCTTTCTCTTTTCCTTCCTCTCTTTTTTCTATCTGTTTCTCTCTCTTCCTCTCTTCCTCTCTCTCTCCTTCCCTCTCACTCTTTCCCTCTCGGCTTCTGGGCAGGTTTGGAAAACTCTGAGTTGATGATGATTTTTAAGTGAGCGATTGCTCACTGCTCAGTTTAGAGGGAACTATGTATTGGATTGCAATCTGTTATTTACAATTACTGAATAAAGGCCCTTCCATGCCTTGGCAGATAAACAATATATAATAGTACAATCCTATGCATATCAGAAACAAGTCCCAGTGAGTACAATTAAATTTACATCCTGAGAATGGGTTTAGGATTTCAGGCTAAATATAGCTAATAAAAATTAGTCAATCAACCAGTAATGTTGACGAACATTACATTTGAGGTTGAGAGAAAGAGGAGAAATCTTATAATTACCTCTATCATCATTTATTAAAATTAAGGGACAACCATGTCATTTTCCCCCCTTTAACATTCTAAAAGAAAGAAAGAAAATATGCCTATTATCTTTTACAAGAATCTGACACTATGACAATGGAATAGGAGCTTGTCACACTATAATAGCCCCTAACTGCTGGATAAATGCTGTGCTAGAGCAGAGACATTTATCAAAAATAAACACTG
Source organism: Erythrolamprus reginae (assembly GCF_031021105.1). Lineage (NCBI taxonomy): Eukaryota > Metazoa > Chordata > Lepidosauria > Squamata > Dipsadidae > Erythrolamprus > Erythrolamprus reginae. Next base: position 225,773,065 of record NC_091952.1, read on the forward strand.
AAGGAGAGCTGACAGACATTGATCCTGTGATAATGCTCTGTTAAAATGACTATTTCTCCAATGCCAAGTGACTGACGTAGATGCAGTCATTATGTCTGAGGAACGCTCATCTAAATGCCCTCTCACTGTGCCATATTCCAGCCATTAGCTTTTAAAAGTTTAACATGCTTTAAAAACAAAAAAAACCCATGCTATCCGCTATTCATTTTTATTTGGGAACAAAAAACAGCCTGCATAATTTCATATTTTTAGTCCTTTATTATTCCTGCTTACCTTCACAGGTGGTTGGGATGGAAGAATAGCAATCTGAAAAAAGCAACTATAATATAAAGGATGCAGTAGAGAGAACATCAGCATAAATAGCCAGATGTCTAGATGCTATATACACCTTTGTCAAATTCCCAATCCTATCTACCGGTAATGCTGCACATTGTTGGCTCATGTTTAGTTGATTGTCCACCAAGACTCCAAGGTCTCTTTCCCAGTCGCCACTGCTAAGAGGGGTTTCTCCCAGGTTGTATGTGTGTGTCCAGGGTTTTTTTCTGCCTAGGTCAGTGATGGGCAACCTTTTGAGCTTGGTGTGTCAAAATTCGCCAAAAAACTGAGCATAACTCGGGTGATGTGTCACCTTGAGAAAAAAACTGGGCGGCATAGAAGTATATATATATATATATATATATATATATATATATATATATATAGGTAGGTAGGTAGATATATAGGTAGATAGGTAGGTAGGTAGGTAGATAGACAGATAAACAAACAAAAAATAAATATAAATATAAATAAATAATAAATCCCTTCTTTTTTATTAAAAGAAATTAATAATAAAACCAAACCAAACTCTATTACTATTAAAACTAAAACAACCAGCAAATTCAAAAACATAACTATTAATAAAAACAGGTGAGGGTTGGGGGTTTTCTTTCTCTGTTATTATTTAAGTGCTTTTACCATATGCTTTAAATCAGTGATTTTCAACCTTTTTTGAGCCGCGGCACATTTTTTACATTTACAAAATCCTGGGGCACACCACCAACCAAAATGACACAAATCTAATAAATAAATAAATAAATAAATAAATACATACATACATACATACATACATAAATAACCCCCTCATATATACAATCCCATGTAACATCCCCTTATAAATACTGTACAGTCAATCATCAATCATCCCTCCTCAAATTTATACCACTGTCTCATTTCTGGGTATTTCTCCTGTCTTTCCCCCTTTTCTCTCATGTTTCTCATTTCTCTCTCTTCCTCCCTTTTCCCCTCATTCCTTCTCCCTCTCACTTCTCCTCTTTTTCCATCCCTGTCTCTTTCCCCCCCTTATGTGTGTGTGTGTATACACTCGAACCATTTCCAAAACCAGTTGAGGGCTGGGTTTTTTTTATCATTAAATTCTTTTCAAAAACAGGTGTGGGCTGGGGGTGGGTTCTTATTATTTGGATGCTTTTTACCATATGCTTCAAAAATCACCCCTCTCTCTCTTTTGTTTCTCTCTCCTCTCATTCTCTGCCTCAATCATTTTCTCATTTCTCCTTTTTTCTCCCCTTTTTGTTCTCATTTCTGTCGCTCTCCTTTCCTCTCCCTATCTGTCTTGCTTTCTCTTGCTATCTTTTTTCTCTCTTGCTTTCCTTCTCTCTCTCTCTTGTTCTCTTATTTTCTTTCTCTCTCTCTCTTGTTCTTTCTCTCTCATGCTTTCTCTTGTTCTTTTAAAATTTTTTAAAAAGTGTGGGCGCACGCTACTACGCATGCGTAAGTTCTGACATCCATAATTCGCTACCCCTCCTCTCTCTCTTTCTCTCTCCTCCTTCCTCTCTCATCTCTCTTCCCTTTCTCTCATTCCCTTTCTCTCTATCCTTTCTATCTCTCACTCTTTCCTTCTCTCCCTCCCTTTCTCTCTTTCTTTTCTCTCATTCCCTCTTTCTCTCTCTCCTTTCTATCTCTCACTCTTTCCTTCTCTCCCTCCCTTTCTCTCTCTTTCCTTTCCCTCATTCCCTCTTTCTCTCTATCCTTTCTATCTCTCTTTCCTTCTCTCCCTCCCTTTCTCTCTCTTTCCTTTCTCTCATTCCCTTTCTCTCTATCCTTTCTATCTCTCACTCTTTCCTTCTCTCCCTCCCTTTCTCTCTTTCCTTTCTCTCATTCCCTCATTCTCTCTATCCTTTCTATCTCTTTCCTTCTCTCCCTCCCTTTCTCTCTCTTTCCTTTCTCTCATTCCCTTTCTCTCTATCCTTTCTATCCTGGCGGAGCGATATGGGATGAGCAGTTTAATGTGTAAGCAAAGTAGGACCCCGGGTAAATAGCCCTGGGAGTAAAATTAAAATTGCAACCGGCGCAATTTTTTAAAAATTGGTGCAAAACAAAATTAAGGGGAGAGGAAAAATAATAATAATAATTGCAGTTGCTGTACTTGCAGTCGGTGGGAAATTGGAAAGCGGGGAGATTTGCATCTTCACCACTCTAAGCTCCCTGTTTCTCCGGCGTGTCACCTAAAATGGCTCCGCGTGTCAGTGCTGACACGCGTGTCATAGGTTCGCCATCACTGGCCTAGGTGAAGGACTTTGCTCTTGTCGATGTTAAACATCATTGTTGGTGTGGTCCCACTGTGTTAGTCTGTCTAGGTCTTTCTGTAATTTGAGCCTGTCTTCTAGGGTATTGGCTACCCCCACCACCTTGGTGTCGTCTGCGAATTTGATCAGCTGCCCTTCTATTCCCTCGTCCAAGTCGTTGATGAAAATGTTGAAGAGCACAGGGCCCAGGACGGAACCCTGTGGTACCCCACCGCCTACGTTCTTCCATGTGGATTTGGAACCGCTGAGGACAACTCGTTGGGTGCGGTTGGTCAGCCAACTATTGATCTATCTGCATGTGTTGTAGTCTACTCCCCTTTTTTCTAATTTGTTGATTAGGAAGTATCAAACTCAGATCACATTACATGACATTTTTGTAATGTATCACAATGTTTTTGCTTTTGTGGGTCACCATTTTGACATCCCTGATCTATATAAACCTGTAATCTTTAACCCACTTTATTCCTTTGGGCCATATCACATTAAGAACAGTTTAGACGAGTCTTCTCCAGTTGGGTGTCTGCCAAAGATGATGGACCATTATTTTCAGAGGTCACACAAGTGATGCTGGAACATATCTAATTGGACAAGCAATAGCAATAGCAATAGCACTTAGACTTATATACCTCTGTATAGTGCTTTATAGTATTATCTTGGTGGTTTACAAATGTCAGCGTAGTGTCCCCAACATTCTGGGTCTTCATTTTGCCATCTCAGAAGTCTGGAATACTGAATCAACCTTGAGCCCCACCAGGATTGAATTCCAGACTGGGCAGAGTTTTTCTTGCAGTACTATGTTCTATGTTTCTATTCACTTAACAAATGTAGCAAGACAAGTCATAAAATGGGGCAACAATAACAAATGTCTCACTTACCAGGAGAGAAGTGTTTTTAATAGGAAAGTGAACACAAGAACAAGGGGGCACAATCTGAGGTTAGGTGGGGGAAAGATTAGAAGTAACAGGAGAAAATATTATTTTACTGAAAGAGTAGTAGATGCTTGGAACAAACGTCCAGCAGACGTGGTTGGTAAATCCACAGTAACTGAATTTAAACATGCCTGGGATAAACATATATCCATCCTAAGATAAAATACAGGAAATAGCATAAGGGCAGACTAGATGGACCATGAGGTCTTTTTCTGCCATCAATCTTCTATGCTTCTATGTTTCTACACTGCAACACCAGGGCTCCAGAAGACTGTATATATTTATTAAACAATTGAATTCAGAGAGTTAAGAATAAAAATCACCCAGTCTACATTTTTGATATAATTGAGTTCATATGTAGTCAGAGTGTTAGAACTTTAAACAAATAGATATTAGGGATCAACAAGGACTTGCAATTAAAAGCTAGCTGTTGATGAGTAGGATAGCACATTCATCTATTAAATAAATAAATGAATTGGTAATATACCAAGCAAATATGAACACCTAACAAGTGTCCAAGCAAGGTGTTCCATAACTGAGACAATGCAACAAAAATGGCACTCTTCTAACAAACTACTAGAAAGTGACACAATATTACTACACATTTCAGTTTACTTTGTGTTCTGCCGGCGTGTCTCAACCGCCCATAATTACAGGGTAATTAGTCCAGGAAGACACACACCATATGATAAAAGAAAAACCCAAAAGTTTTTATAAACAGAAACAGCTCTCTTTTTAAATGTCAAAGGGATTTTCTGGTACACACAAGGCACAGGTTAAATGCAGTCCAATTGCTCACCCAATAACTAGGAAATTGAGTCCAATTCTAAAATCCAGAGAGTCCACACACACAATCCTGAAGAGCAAAAACCGCAATCTTGACGAAACAATGAATCAGATAAACTGCCATGAGGCTAAAACACCAGGCTGCACTTTTATCTGTAGCCCTAATTACAGCAGCACCACCCAACCACAGGTGGCCTCATTTTCTCTTGTAATAATCCTTCAGTTGTTGTCTCCTATGCATCACTCTACACATGCGTGGATGCGTCATTAATTCTTGTTTAGAATCCAGGGATGATACAGATGACTGATCTCTTCCTGGGCTGTCTGACAAACTCCCCTCTTCCCCGTCACTCATGCTTCCTTGGTCAAAGGAGACTTCGTCGGCAGATTCTACTGGGAGCAAAACAGGCCTGCAGCATGTGGATGTCTCCCCCACATCCCCCTCCACATTCCTTGGGGCAGGAGCTGGGCCAGAGCTAACCACAACACCTTGTAGGATCCATTTCCTTGGAATGAGTGCACTGGGCTGCAGTCTTCAGTAACTAAAATAAGGACATATTGTTGGAAGGATACTATTCAAGCTTGTTTGTTTAGCTTTCTGCTTGATGTTTCCAGTTTCTTAGCATGGTGTTACACATCCTGAGCTTCAATCACCAACCCCCTCCTGTGTAAAATTTACAAAAGCTCAGAAAGTTGGTGGAATAACCAAGGAAATCATTTTTTTCAGTCGATTGAGTTCATAATGGCAAAAAGCCCTGTGAATACTATCTTATAAATTAGAAGATCCCCTGCTTTCTAAGTAGTTCAATTGAAATCAGCTTTTTGCATTTATCCTTTAGGTCATTCATGCTCAAAATGCTGTTAGCTCAGAGTCCAGAAGTCAGATTTTAAAGGGAAAATGTCAAGTCCTTTTAGGCTGCTGATGACCTTTTAAACCAGATTAGAGACTTGCAGCATTACACATGAATTTTCTACATTTTATAGCATAATAGTTAACAAATGATCAAATGCAGCTCCCAAGAACATTCTTTGTACAAGCTTGACATTTTCAGTTTTTAAAAGATATCGCCATTTCATTTTGTAGAAAATTACTCTAGAGAAATTAATCATTTCCTGCCCTGTGGGTCTGACATACAAGAAATGACCACATGCGGGTTACTTTAAAACTCTTCACCTCTGATCCAGCTATAACTTCTGCTTAAAACTCTAAATCATTTCTAAAGTACTGTCTGATCCATTGACACATACCTGTCAGTCAGAGAAGAGAATGACTTGGTTAAATACCATCTGCTTTACTTTAAAAGTCTTCCATTGCCTTTATTTTTTTCCTTTTTATTCTTTAATTCCATCTTCAGAATCATTCTTTTATCTTCAATGCAGGGCTGCTGAGAATTTCTGAGTTTCACTTTTGTGAAGTCAAAATATCATGGATTTTTATCCATCCAGTGAGAATGTCAGCAAAGAACCAATTACTTTGTTTCTTGCCATTGCTATTAGGGGTTTCCTAATTCTTTTCACTGATGGGATTTTTTAATCCCTGTAATTTACCTACATGGCAAAACCACCCCATTGCACAATCAGTTCCGCAATAAGTGAAGATCAGCAGACCGACAAACAAAAAGACTCACATAAATATTTTGAAATGTAGCAAATTAAAAATATGATGATAGTTCAGCATAAAATAGATTGTAAAACTGAACAAATATTGCTCATTTCTACTGGCAGGGGATATGTTCCAAGACCACCCGTGAAAAATGAATTTCCGTGAAGTAGAGGAAAGTTATTTTTTATGCATTTAATGAGTATTTGGACTTTTAAAACCCACCCTTTGCATTTCTCAGCTGGAACTACTTGTGATATCCTACCTAACAGAGTACAGTAGTACTGCAGAAGAATTTTATGAATTTTTAATAGAGTTACACATTTTTTTTTACTACCACATTGTGGATGTAGCTTATTTTGTGGGTGTGGCTTGCTGGCCATGTGACCACGTGGGTGTGGCTTGACGATCATGTGACTGGGGGGTGGCTTAAAGGTCATGTGACTGGCTTAAAGGTGGCCAACATGACATCACTGACGTTAGGTTTATGGCACACTTGGCACAGTTGCAATTTTTATGGCATTTGAATCTATAAATCATTATTAATGATGAGCCTCTTCTATGCAATACACCAACAGTACAGGGGTGGGTTCTGACCAGTGAAGGGCTGCATTTTTTTTTTACTACCAGACTGTGGGTATGGCTTACTTTGTGGGTGTGGCTTGACAGCAATGTGACCAGGTGGGAGTGGCTTGACAATCATGTGATCGGGGGTAGCTTAAAGGTCTTGTGACTAACTTAAAGGTGGCCAACTTGACATCACTCACATCAAGAGTTTGGGTTAGTGTTAGGGTGCCTGGCCACTCCTCTCCTCAAAGAGATACAATTTCCCTATCAATTTATTATTACTGAGCATCCAAAATATACTATTTAATTCTGTGTATATATGCCATATGTGTACATACATATTACACACAGGCACACACAAATATACATTATCTACTATATAAACTCTATGTGTATGTACACACACATGCACACACACACAGCTCTTCTAAAATTATACACATTCAACCTCATTTACTGTGGTAGGAAAACAAAGCCAGAGCCCAGAAGAGAAAAAAAGGAAAAAAATTCAAAATTTTGCTACCAGTACTGCTACCTGACCATATCCGTAAGAGGCCATCACTGCTGACATCCAATTGAAACAACTCCATCTCCACCCCCATCCCTGTCATATGTGGCATTCCCCAGGGAAGCGTACTAGGTCCTACTCTCTTCATTCTCTACATCAATGACCTCTGTGACCATATCGAAAGCAACTGTGTTCTTTTTGCCGACGATGTGAAACTTTTCAACACCACTGACAACACACTCACTCTCCAAAAAGACCTGGACTTTGTCTCAGACTGGTCTAACACCTGGCAACTTCAAATATCAATCAACAAATGCTCTACCTTCCACATCAGCAAAAAGAATCCAAACCACACATACGAACTGAATAAACAATCTCTCACTGCCAACCCACACTCAGTAAAAGACCTTGGAATACTAATATCAAATGACCTAAGTGCTAAAGCCCACTGCAACAATATCGCCAAAAAAGCTTCTAGAGTTGTTAACCTCATCCTACGCAGCTTCTGCTCAGGCAATCTCACACTACTCACAAGAGCCTACAAAACTTTTGCCATACCCATTCTAGACTACTGCTCATCTGTCTGGAACCCATACCACATCTCAGACATCAACACCCTTGAAAATGTCCAAAGATATTTCACCAGAAGAGCCCTTCACTCCTCCACTCGAAACAGAATATCCTACGAAAATAGACTAACAATCCTGGGCCTAGAAAGCCTAGAACTACGGCGCCTAAAACACGATTTGAGTATTGCCCACAAGATCATATGCTGCAACATCCTACCGGTCAATGACTACTTCAGCTTCAACCGCAACAACACAAGAGCACACAACAGATTCAAACTTAATACGAACCGCTCCAAACTTGACTGTAAAAAATATGATTTCTCAATCAAGTTTTCGAAGCGTGGAACTCATTGCCGGACTCAATTGTGTCAACCCCTAACCCCCAACATTTCTCCCTTAGACTCTCCACGATTGACCTCTCCAGGTTCCTAAGAGGCCAGTAAGGGGCGTACATAAGTGCTCTGGTGTGCCTTTCGTCCCCTGTCCAATTGTCTTTCCTTTCTCTCACTTATCATATATATTCTCTTCCTTTCATATATCCTCTCCTCTAAGTTCACTTTACCCTTATATATATTAGTACATGTCTATTTTTATTCCTATGTATTTGTGTATTGGACAAATGAATAAATAAATAAATAAAAATGCAAAGGAGGCAAGTTAAGAAGAATCCTGCTGGACTGGGTTTAACCCAGCATTCTGTGGCACAAGTGAAATGTTAATCCTACCAAATTTTAATCCTGAAGCTGAAAAACAGCTTCTCCTGCAACTGGTAAAATGTACGCGTGCGCGCACGCTCGCACACGTACATACCCATCCACACCCACATGTTACTTTTGCAAGATGAAATTAACATAGGCATTTGACAGATGCCATTTCCAGTCCCCGTTCCCGCCCCTGCTATTGTCAATTCCAAAAGAATGCTATTTTAAAGATTGCGTCAGAATTCATCAAATCGTTTACCTATCACTATAGATAAGCTCTGCATAATGGAAACGCTCTGTACTGTGACAGGAAGATTAGGTTAAACTGAAGCAAATCAGTGTGATAGTTTTCCATTACCTGAACTCCAAACAGGATTGTCAACAAAGGCTGACATGGAATAATGATTCTCCTGCCATCTCATACTGAGCAGCACATAAAGGATAAAGGCATATTTTGATATATGTAACTCCTCTTATTTTTCTCAGGTATATCATGTAAGTCAGCAGGTCAACCTATAATTACAGCTCACCAAAGGCAAGCAAAAGAAGGTTGAGTGACACTCTCTTTTTTTCCCCTTGCAAAAGGAACTGTATTACAATTAAATCCTTAGCTCTTCTTTAGGCTGCAAGGTATAGAAGGTACTGTTTCGTTTTAAAATATCTGCCTGCAATGTTGTTGTTGCTGCTGCTGTTTAACTGCTATCCAGAGGAATTTCTTTGCGGAACTTTAAATTTCTCAGGCCATCAAGTCAATTTGCTTGATCCTGATGCAGGCGAGGAGCAAAAGTGGCTGCACAAAGAATTGTCCAGCATTTCAAGAGGTTGCCCCCAAATCATGGAGTTCTGCAGGATATGATTTTTAAAAAGACCTTGGAATACTCATATCAAATGACCTAAGTGCCAAAGCCCACTGCAACAATATCGCCAAAAAGGCTTCAAGTGTTGTTAACCTGATCCTACGTAGCTTCTGCTCCAGTAATCTCACACTACTAACCAAAGCATACAAAACTTTTGCCAGACCAATCCTTGAATACAGCTGTAACCCACACCACATTTCGGACATAAACACTCTAGAAAATGTCCAGAGATACTTTACGAAAGAGCACTCCACTCCTCCACTCGCAACAGAATACCCTACGCAACTAGACTTACAATCCTAGGTTTAGAAAGCTTAGAACCACGTCGTCTTAAACATGACCCAAGCATAGCTCATAAAATCATCTGCTAGAACGTCCTTCCTGTCAATGACTACTTCAGCTTCAATCACAACAACACAGGGGCACACAACAGATACAAACTTAAAATAAACCACTCTAAACTCAACTGCAGGAAATATAACTTTGGTAACCAAGTAGTTGATGCATGGAACTCCCTACCAGACTCTGTAGTATCATCGTCTAATTCCCCAAAACTTTACCCTTAGACTATCCACTGTTGACCTCTCCCAATTCCTAAAAGGTCAGTAAAGGGTGTGCATAGGTGCACCAGAATGACTTCCATCCCCTGTCCTAATGTTTCTCTTTTACTAGTATCATGTATATAAATATTATATCTTTGTTTACCACCAATACTTACTTGACAAAACAAATAAATAAAATAAATAAAATAAGACAAGGCAGTAGCCACAATAGTGTGATTATTTCTTATGTGCGACCCACTGCTGACCACCTATGACAAATTGTAAAATATTGTGTGAAATAAAATTTACACTAGGGGAGGAAATGATAATATTAATTGGTTAGAAGTAATTTTAATTATAATTAGCATTAAAATTGAATAGGTTAATTCAGTGGTCCTCAATTTTTCTAGCTTGGTGGACCGGCAGGGGAGACATGGAATGGCCCCGGAGTGGACCACAACCTGGAATTGGGAATTCCTGGATTAATTGAGTCAAAAATCAGGAGAAATCCTCTCCGTTCAGACTATGCCTAGAGTGTTGCTTCTAGTTTTGAGTATAACAGTTTATAAAAGATATTGAAATTGGGCAGAAAATACAAAAGAGAGAACAAAGATGACAAGGATCTATATTTTATGAGGAACAATTAGCATTGGGTAATGTTAGATAGGTGAGTCTTTGCACTGGTAGAACTTTTTAAACAGGGAACTTTTATTCTGGCTTTTTTAGCACCACTCCAGCTCAACTTAAATAGAATAGAATAGAATAGAATAGAATTTTTTTATTGGCCAAGTGTGATTGGACACACAAGGAATTTGTCTTGGTGCATATGCTCTCAACGTACATAAAATAAAATATACATTCTTGAACAGCAAACAGACTTCTAAAAGCTCTTTTTATAGTGTGGCTGTCAGGCAGCCAACCAATCACAATGCTTTAACTTCCCACTCAAAAGGCCTCTTGTGCTTACTCAATCAGGCTTTAGCATCAGCCTTCCTGGCTGGTCATAAGTTGAGAACTTTGCCTTTATAGTGGGATTGTAAGTCGAAGACTTAACAGGTAGCCTGGAGACCACTACTAAGAGGCATGCCA